>NW_016161458.1:0-31247 GCF_001687245.7 Rhagoletis zephyria | reverse complement strand
TTATCAAGAGGAAAGGTAGAAGAGAGAATGTTAGAAATGAGAACGCTAATTTTACGATTCGAAAGAAAAGATTTTATAAAATTGTATATACGAGGGCCAACTTTCCATTCAATAAGCCGTCTCAATACCACATGGATGCCAATACGGTCAAAGGCTTTTAAAAAATCTATCGAGAGTAACGATATGTGATTTCTGGAAGACAATGCTTCCGAAACAAAATTATCTAAATGCAAAAGAGCGTCAATAGTGCCCTGCCCCCTCTTAAATGCAACCTGGTTAGGGTGGAGAAACTTATTCTTATGAACATACCAGGTGAGCCTGGATGCAATAACTTTCTCCATCAGTTTACCAAGGCACGGCAGGAGGGAAATAGGGCGGTAACTACCTACCTCGCAGGGGGGTTTACCTGGCTTCAAAATTGGTATGATCGAGCTCTTCTTCCACAAAACAGGGTAATCACCAGTGATATAGATGTTGTTATAATATGATACAATACGGGAAAAAAGAAAAGAAGGGAGATGTTTTATGATGGTATAGGAGATCTTATCTATGCCAGGTGTTTTGCCTCTAACAGTGGATAGAGCTGTGCGGAATTCAAGTAGAGAAAGATTAGCATCTATTAGCTTGGCAGAGAAAGATAGAGCGTTAGGAGGGAGGTACGAGGATGAGATAATTGAACATTTAGTAGAATAAAATTCAGAAGGGAAACTAGTGTCAGAGGAGTTATTGGAATAATAGAGAGAAAATTCTGCAGCTATATCCCGTGGATATAGAAGTTTGCCTCGAGGTGAATTAATTGATGTGATGGAGGAGGAAGATGGAAATCCAGTTAGCCTTTTTATATCCGACCAAATTATTTTGGTGTCACAAGAAGAGTTAATGGAGGAAGTGAATTTTTGGAAGCAAGACATTTTGGCAACTTTAGATGCACGTCGAAATAAAGCGTAAGATTTCTTGTATTGAATAAGATTGGTTGAGATGCGATTACGTTTGAATTCATGCCACTTACGTTGTTTATCTTGTATTTACTCTGCTAGATCACTGTTCCACCATAAGGGGGTAGGCCTAACAGGTTTCGATGACGATACAGGGATAGATTGATTAGCTGCGCATCGAATAATTTTATGAATCCTGTAAGTTTCCTGATTGATATGGAGGAGGAGGGAAATGAGTTGGAAAATCTAAAACACGAGTCTTCAAATTTGGCCCAGTTAGCTAAATCTGTTTTAAAAAAGGATCTGGGCTTATAGGTCGTTAAAACACGGGAGGTAGAAATTTTGGTAACTATAGGAAAGTGATCACTTCCATGAAGGTCATCTATTGGATGCCAAGAACATTTAGAGGATGGAGGAGAATACGAAAGAGTGATATCAATATGAGTAAAGGAAGAGTGAGTAGAAAAGTGGGTGGGGGATCCATCATTCAGAATAATTCCATTAGAAGTAAGTAAAAATCTTTAGAATTAGCTGAAGGAGAACCCCAAAGGGGACCCCAAGCATGGAAATCACCTGCTATAATATAGGGATTAGAGGAAGAGGGTGTAAGATTATTAAAGTCAGTTAAAGCGAAAAATTCATTAGGAGGAGAATAAGCACAAATAATTGAAATTTTGTTGGCTAACTGGAAGTAGGGTAATAGGTAGAATGAGGCAGATTTCATTTAATTAGGATTGCAATGCCTTGTTTACTATTGGTAATTTGGGGGAGGTTGTAGAAGTGTCCAATATAAGCTTTAGGAGTAGGGGCTATGATATTATGTGTAAGGTGGGTTTCATTTAACAAAACGACTGAGGAGTTAATAGTTTTAATTAAGTACTCTAGTTCAATATAGTTATTTAAATAACCATTCATATTCCACTGCAAGAGAGAAATCATAAAGGCAAGAAATAAAAGCAAGAATTACTTAGATGAAGAGGAGGGAGAGTATAACTCAAGAGTATTAGGTGGGGTGAGAGGAATTTGTTGGGAAAAGGAAAGGGGAGAGACGAGCATTGGGGAGGAAGAAGGGGTGTTGGGTGAAGAGTTATCAAAGTTGGTAACAGGGGAGAAGTTAGGGGAAGGAGGAGTCTCCATAAGAAGGAGAAGAATTAGATGCGATGGAAGATTCATATTTTGGTTTAATGTTGTTTTCAGTTTTTGTTGATGATTCTATGATTTGGTTGGATGTTTTTGTTATGTTTGCATAGGAATTAGCTTTGGGAGTAAACGGGTTTTGGCTATTATATTTTTTAATGGCTTCACGCATTGAACACTAATTTATAGTCTCATTTTCGTTGTTGGTGTTTCCGACAGGGTAGGAGTGTGATGTAATGTGGAACGATTTTCCGTCATCCCTTGTCAAATTTGGTTTGGAGTCAAATTTGGTTCTTCGAAAAATGACACTGAAGATGGCACAACGCCGAAACCGGTTTGTCTCCAAACCAAATTTGACAAGGGATGACGGAAAATCGTTCCACATTACATCACTTATTTATAGTTTTAACTTTGAGGATCTCTCTCATCTGTTGGAATTCAGGACATTGGTTCGATGAGGAAGGGCGATTGCCTGAACAATTGGCACATAAGACTCTAGTGCAATCTGATGGAGTATGGGGGGGAAGTGTATACGTGGCACAGACTGGGGGATTATGGCAATGCTTAGCAGTGTGATCAATAGATTCAATAGATTGACATACCTTACTACGCATAGGGTTAGGGTAGTATGGTCGAACGTCAAGAATCCTCCAGGCGACCTCAATTTTATCCGGGAGAGTATATTTATCGAAGGTTAACAAGATGGCGGCAGAAGGCTTACGAGAGTTATCAATAATTTTTGAAAATGTATAAGAAGCTGTTACTCCTTGTTCCTTGAGGCCTTCAACTATTTCGTCTTCGGAAACGTGGATTAAGAAGGGCGCATAAATTGTGCCTTTTACCGAATTGAGGTTATTGTGTAACTTTATAGAAATATTTCCAACACCGGGTAATGTCTTAGCATTCAGGAACCTATCAGCAGCTTTCTTATTCTTAGCAAGCAGCAATAAGCTGCCATCACGAAGCTCAGAGATGACGTTGCCCTCACCGCTTATGGCTTGAATTCTTTTATGGATCGAAAAGCACGAAAAAGTTGTAATCGGTTTTTTATCATCAGATGATTTTATAATTAAGAATTTCGGGTCATCCTTTTTTATGATCGGGAGTCCAGGGAAAGGGTCCAACGGCGTTAAATCAGGTTTTTTTCTTTTTAGTTTTGGGGGCGGAGATAACAGGGCATACCTGTTCACCCCAAGGTAGGTGGCCGCCGGGGCCATTTCGAACACACAAATATGTATTTACGTACTTGGTTTTAATCTTTACTTTTAAACAAAAAAATATATAAAGTCAGTTGAATGAAGAAAATAAATGTAACCGTAACCGTAATATAACTGTTTTACACAAAGTGTATAACGTTTATAAGATAGCGGGAAACACAAGAGCAAAATCAAAAAATGCAACCGTTCACAGAGAGAGCTAGTAGGTAACTACGTACTGAAGATATTATAAACGTTTGTACGGGAACGACTTCTGACTATTTCTGTTAAGTTCGGACTCGTGCTTGGTCGCAACAATTTTGATAACTCTGTAAGCTTATATAACAAAAAAAAATTAAAAAGCCTTAATTTGTTCAAAGATACTATTTGAAGAACATAATTGGAGATTGATTAGTTCACGAGCTGATTTCAAGTATATGTGTTATAGTCGCATGTTCTTTTGCATTTAGTCCCGAACTAACAAAAGTGCACAGATTTATGTCTATACTCACTGTTTTCAGTACTTTCAATTACATAAAGCCCATTCTTTAAGTACTTTTAGTATTTTTATTCACTTTATTCCAGTTAAAACAAAGTTTCGTTTACACATCAATCGGCTTGCTAGTATTGATATTCGGTATTGCATCTATTTCATATTGTACATAGTATCTGGAAAGAAATTATATTCAATCTTCGTTTTCAGCATCACTCGTAGGACAAGAATTATTTCAATAAACATTTTATTAAAACCAGCAACTTATTCCATTAGTTGAGTGGTAATTATAGGAAGCACAGGTGTGTTGGAGGAGAGCGCCTGCAAGACTGCCTGCCCTGATTAAGCAACTACAGCAGCATGTTGCACGTTCGTGATGCCGGCCGGCTATTCCGCCAATTCGGACAATCTTTGAAGGCATGAGCAGCGCCATGGAGGCAAGCATAGTGTGTTCCTTTTCAGATGCAATTGATAGTTTTATTGCAATGCTGAGATGTATGAGCTTTACAGCGAAATATACGTAAGTGGTGAAGCAAATTAAAAGGCATCTGCTGCTCTGGCTTGGTCAGTTGACGCAACGAAGAAACAACTGACGTGATATAGCAGCTTACCGCCAGCGCAAATGTAAGATCAGGCTGTCAATTACCGCGATCAAACGAACTCTGTAATCGAAAAGAGAATTGGAAAACTGATTCTACATATATAAAAATAAACAATAGGGCTGTTCAGGATCTTGTGTATATGCTCCTGCATTTGTAAATTCACAACAATAAAATGCACATAGTTGCCATGGCAGCAAGCATATAATTTGGGAATGCAATTCCAACTGCAAATCCAAGACCATTTCCACAACATCCTGAATAGCCCTATTGAGACCTTACATGCAATTTGGAAAAATTGTTGACGGAAGTACGCTCCCAGTCATTGTATTATCAGACCCTTTTGATCCTCAATATGTACAGTTTTCCTTTTGTTTGTTTAATATTCATTAATTTTTTATAAAAATTTAGAATATTCTACGTGTAAAT
This sequence comes from Rhagoletis zephyria, assembly GCF_001687245.7. Lineage (NCBI taxonomy): Eukaryota > Metazoa > Arthropoda > Insecta > Diptera > Tephritidae > Rhagoletis > Rhagoletis zephyria. The sequence goes on along the minus strand of NW_016161458.1, from coordinate 26,458 downwards.
CCTATTTTTAAATTTTATACAAATTTAAAATACATGTCAACAAACGGATGAGCTATCCTAATGACCTACAGTGCATAAGCTAATAAGATTTTTAGAAAAATTTCGGGTATGCAGTTATGTAGCCGATTAGTATAATAATGCGCAAGTTTAAAGTTATACAAATTTTGTAACTTAAAACTTTAAGTTTTCTATTATAAATACTAAAATTTAATAGGCTACAAAACTGCATACCCGAAATTTTTCTAAAAATCTTATTAGCTTATGCACTGCAGGTCATTAGGATAGCACACCCCTTTGTTGACATGTATTTTAAATTTGTATAAAATTTTAAAATAGGATTAACACGTAGAATATTCTAAATTTTTATAAAAAATTAATGAATATTAAACAAACAAAAGGAAAACTGTACATACTGAGGATAAAAAGGATCTGCTAATATAATGACTGGGAGTGTAAATATCCACAATAATTTCGATTTGCTTTTGATCGCCAAGTGTGTTGATAAGCAAAAAGGAATAGTTTATTTTTCAATTGTTGTGTGATTGCAGTGATGACCTCTATGGTGTGGTGCTAGTGGCTGCTTACGCTGTAAGTATATAAGATGAAAGATTATTAATGCATTGAGTGAGAGAATAATAAGAGCAAAAAATAATGCAATATACTTAATTAGTTTAACTCTCTGTACTTACTACACTCAGAGGTAGATTTTTATAAATTTCTTGTAACCCATTATCCTCTGCTTGGCTTTCCTAATTTTTAGGCGCTTTTTCAAATTGCGTACGCGGAAGTAAATTCTGCACTTGTAAAAAAAACGTTTGACGTCCTCAGCAAGATCAACTTCCACGCTTTTAGCAACCAACTGCAATTAACAACTACAATTAAAATTACTACAATTAACAAATTTAAAACGAAATACTTGTGAAATATTTGGCGGCCTATGAGCAATGGCAAACACACTGAACGTTTTTTGTATATTGATTTATATGTCGCTTAATATATTAGATTACAAACGTATAGTTGTTACGATGATTAAAACGCACAATTTACAAACATGAATGCTAATTTAATACGAACGTTGATGTTGATGATGATTTTTATACGTTGCTTGTTGAATGTGTGGCTTGAAGGGTATTGCACACGAATGTGATGAATATTAAAACTTTACTTTAAGAACTTTGATGAATGTTGGGCGAACGTTGGACGAATGTATGTGAAATATTTGATGAAGGCGAGTGTGTGTGTGGTGTGTTTCCAAATTGTATTTATCGCGCGATTGTCGGCTGCTGTCCAAATTGCTTCTGATTTTTCGGTGCACGCAAATATCTTAAATACGTAGCAAACAAATGACAGCTAGCGATGTGCAGGATAATGGTGTAAAGGAAAATAGTGCAAGGGAAATGAAGAGGCACAGGGTGCCCTTACACCCCATCCCACCGTGAATGGCCTAGGGATTCACCCTCTAAACATAATACGGCAAGTTTCGAGGCTGGACGACGTAGCCCTCCTCCAGCTGTTCTGACATCGGCGACTCGTACCTGCCCGTCTTTGGCTGTAAACACCCGAGTTACTCGTCCTTTCTGCCACCGGCTTCGAGGTATGAGGGCATCGCAGATTAGGACTAGGTCATCTACCTTGATTGGCTCCGCTCGATCGTGCCACTTTGGACGTAACAGCAATTGCGGCAAGTAGTGCCGTATCCACTGCTTCCAGAACCGGTCATTCAGGTTTTGAGCAATGTGCCACTGCTTTTTTAGGCAAATTTTCCTATCTGCTGACTGAGGTGTTTGAGTAGAGTTGGAGCACCTAATAAGGAAGTGGTTCGGCGTTATTGGGTCGTCTTCTTCCGATGCCAAGGGCACGTCTGTCAGTAGTCGCGAATTTAAAATATTTTCGATCTCTATTAGCAAGCTCCTTAGTGTTTGTTCCCGCGGTACTTCATCTCGAATAATTTTATGTAGCAAATTCTTCACGACGCGGATGAGTCTCTCCCAGCAACCTCCGGAGCTCGGGTTAGAAGGGCAATTAAATCTCCACTCAATGTTGCGTTGGGCGACTTCATTGTCGATACGTTGAAAGTCTAAAATTCGTTCCGCATCCTTCAGTTCCCTTTGGGCACCTATGAAGTTCGTCCCGTTGTCACTTCTTATACGTACTGGCGTTCCCCGGCGGTTGAAGAAATTCCGCAAACACAAGAGAAAGGCGTCTGTTGATAAATCGTGCGCCAGCTCCAAATGCGCAGCTCTGGTGGTAAGGCAAGTGAATATCACTGGCCACCTTTTCTCTCTTCGGCGACCAATCGCAACATTGAACGGGCCAAATAAATCGACGCCCATGTATGTAAAGGGCCTGACGTACGGTGTGACGCGGTTTTCGGGTAACTGGCCCATGAGAGGCGGTGGTGGCTTGGTTTTGTCGATTCGGCATCGGTTGCAGCTGCGTTGAACTGCGTTCAGCAACGACTTAGCGTGAGGGAACTAATATTTTCGGCGAGCTTCATTAACGATGACGGCAGAATTCTGGTGGTGCATGTTTTCATGGTACTGGTGCATTATTAGTACCGAGACGATGTGTTTTTTCGGCATCAAGATCGGTTGCCTGGACTCTATCGGCAAAACTTCGGCTGCGTCGATGCGGCCTTGTATCCTCATAATGCCCTCGTTATCCAAGAAAGGCGTTAGCGAATGGAAGATATTCTGAAGATATTCTGAATTTTTGAGCGCTGCAACTTCTTTGGCGTAAACCTCGTTCTGGACTGATTTTATTATGAATTGTTCGGCTTTGTGGAGTCCGCTGGCGGTCAACGCTCCGCTTTGCTGCGTATCTTCGTTGTTGTGGTGCTTACGGACGTGATTCAGAAATTTGTAGGTGGCTCGTTGAACCCAGGTCATCACCCGTTTCAACTTTAAGTAAGAGGAAAAACGATTAAACTTAAGTAAACAATCATTTACCCCGATATGCAAGGCGAAGCACGGCTGGATTTCTTCTGGTAGCTGGTCTGGCAAAGGCTTATTGGACACGATGGGAAAACACTCAATGGGCTGCTGCAGGAACTCTGGACCTCGCAACCATGGACTGCACATCTCGACCTTCGGCGGCCACTTTGGCCGAGTAGCAATATCGGTAGTATTTTCCTCAGTAGGTATCCAACACCACTGAGGAGGCGTGGACGACGATAGTATTTCGGCGATGCGATGGCCGACAAATGGCTTAAACTTTCTCTCCTTGGAGTTGACCCAATGTAGCAGTGTTTGTGAATCGGACCAGTAAATTGTCATGTCGGGCTGAATGTTATGGCCACGGCAGATTAGTTTGGCGAGTCGCACGCCTAGTACTGCTGCCTGCAGCTCCAATCTTGGCACGGACAAGAGCTTTTGAGGTGCGCCTCGGGTTTTACCGTCTACAAATGTGACCTCACAATTTTCTGCACTGGTGACTCGAAAGTAACCAGCGGCGGCGAATGCAACTTGGCTGGCGTCTGCTACTATGTGAAGCGGAATCGATATGGCTGTTTGCAATTGAGGCGAATACCAATGTCTGATCCGAATTTCGTTAACGCGTTTAAACTCGTTCCACCAGGCAAACCATTTGTTTTGGAGCTTATCTGGGATAGCTTCGTCCCATTCAATGCGGCTTTTACATACTTCTCGGATCAGTACTTTGACAAATAGTAGAAAATCTGCTAGAATACCAAAGGGATCAAAGACTGCCATGATTATGCTCAGCAGTTCACGCTTCGTTGGTGCTCGTTTTCCCTCTAATACTGGCTTTGGGATACGATGAAACTGGAATTGGAATTCGAACGAGTCCGTTGCCGTATTCCAATACATTCCCAATATCTTTTCGTGGTTGGTTGCGCTTTCTAAGCTTACTGGCTGTGGTACTATCCTTGGTTATTTATTCAGGCTGATCTCGATATCCCTAATGTTCGACACGAAAGACCTCAGTTGAAAACCTCCTTCGGCGTGGATGAATACGACCTCTCGGCAAATTCTCTCTGCTTCTTGTTGATCTGTAAAACTGGCTACGAAGTCATCTACGTAATGACTATTAATTATTGCTGCAACGGCGTCGGGATACTGCTGACGGAATTTTTCAGCGTTCGTGTTTTCAACATATTCGGCTATGCAAGGTGAACATATGGCATCAAACACCAGCGACTGCATAACGTACTGTTGAACCGGTTGAAGATGGTTTCCATCGCGCCACAATAACCCTTGCGCTTGTTGATCTTGCTGCTTTATCAGCACCTGTGAAAACATCTCACGGATGTCTGCTGCTACTGCGACTGCTCCTTCGCGAAATCTGAACAAGATATCAACTTCTTTGGCGGCTGCATCAAACACGACTCTCATTTTCCGGGCTTGTGCGGGTTTTGCACTGCGAAATGAGGTAAATACCACTTAAAGCATGTGTCGACTCCCTCTTCATCGTAGGAGATTCTTCTAGCGTAACCGTTTTTTATGTACTTTGCGATTTCTTCTTTGTATTTGGCGGCAAATGCTGAGTCAAAACGCATTTTCTTTTCTATACCTAGCAGGCGTTTATAGGCCATCTGATAGCTATGCGAAAGTTCTGGTGAAATAGTGCGCCATGGTAACCAAGCTTCGAACCGCTTACCGACTCGACGTGTGTTGGATTGCAGCATCTGGCACGCCCTTTCATTCTCTTCAGACTCTAGAAGCTCTGATGATCCATTGACTCCAAAGTTATCTGCTGAAAAATATTGGGTGACTAGTTCGTGCAAAGACGTAAGGCTTCTTCTCTCGCGAATGTGTAGAACTACTGGTGCTTGCACTACTGATCTGGTCGGCCCGTATGCTATCCAGCCCAATTTCGTATTAATGGCCACTGGACTTTCGCTATCGGCCTGCACGGTCGCAGATGGCACACTCAATGACGTGTTGTCGAGACCTAACAACAACGATGGCTTAACTTCGTAATAATCTTCCAATGGCAATGGCTCGAAATGGGCGTAATGAAACTTTTTGAAGGACTGCACTGGCAAGTCCAGGGTACGGATGGTGCACACGTTGCGAAGCTTGTAAGTTACTGGACTGTTTCTGCATCTTACCTCTAGACTAACCTTCGCCGATTCTTCTGTGGTACACTTCTGCCCATACCACTGCAACGTTAGTGGTTGCCTGCGACCACTTAGACCCAAGCGGGTTGCTACGCTTTCTTCTATTAATGAAATAGCTGAACCTTCATCAATCATGGCAAAAACGTCTTCCCTGCCATCTGGTGCGAATAATGACACAGGAACGTATTTAAACAGGTGGCCGCATGTGGATATGGCTTCCCTACAGTTGAGAATGCGCTGCGCCCCCCCTTGGTTGCGGGCTGCATTTGCGTGAGCGGCTGCTGCTGTGCTTTCGTGAAGGCTTCGGTGATGGTATCGACGGCAACCATCGACGTTACAAAACTTTTTAAAGCGACAGTTTCATGTGTTGTGTCTTTTGCGCAAACAAGAGAAGCAGAGCTGAAGGCTTTTCACTCAGATCAACATGGAAGCAACTGTTTCTCTAGCTCGACCAACTAAACATTTGTGTAAGCGCATTAGGTTATGTCGTAGTTTGCTAAGAAGAGTGGCCAGTCTTCGGTGTTGCCGGAAAATATAGGCAGATCATACAATTTTGTAACCGAATCACTAACCTCGATCACTGTATTTTGCGTGGAACGCTCCGGTCGCGTCACTGGTGTGGTTTCACTACCCTGCTGCATTGCTTCAATCACGTTAGAACGTGCGTCGAACTGTATGTTGTTTCGCAATCTTTCGATGTCTCGCTGGCTTTCCTCTGTAACTGCTTTCAACTGTCCGACTGCGTTTGTGAGAGCGTTGAGACTGGCTATATTGGCTGCCATATGGGCTGGTTGCGCCCCATCACGCTCCTCGTCGGTATCATGCTGCACACCCTGTTGACTTTCTTGACTTCTCAAGTTATATTGGCTTCCACCTGGCATGATTTCTCACAATATACTCCGACCATAAACTCCCATACAATTATCGATACTCCACTTGATCCGTGGTAATTTCACCAACTCGCTACTACACAATCACTTTTTCCTCCGCTCTCAGAACTACTTTTGGCGCCAACCCATCTTATTTTTGGCGGCAAAGGCGCCTCGATTTTTCTCGACGTTTTTCAGGTTACTCGCTGCTCTTTTATCTTGTGAAAATTTTTCGCCACTAACAACTATTTTCCGTTTGACTTTGGACTACAGCTAGCCGACAAGGAAGAGTATTGATGTTGAAGCTGCGAATGTGATGAATATTAAAACTTTACTTTAAGAACTTTGATGAATGTTGGACGAATGTATGTGAAATATTTGATGAAGGCGAGTGTGTGTGTGGTGTGGTGTGGTGTGTTTCCAAATTGTATTTATCGCGCGATTGTCGGCTGCTGTCCAAATTGCTTCTGATTTTTCGGTGCACGCAAATATCTTAAATACGTAGCAAACAAATGACAGCTAGCGATGTGCAGGATAATGGTGTAAAGGAAAATAGTGCGATGGGAAATGAAGAGGCACATGGTGCCCTTACAACTTGTGTGCATTGGAATTTAAAGTTTCCCAATCATATGCGTCTATTGGCCCAGTACCGCTTACTGCTGCGGGTTGAGCTTAAATATTTATTTATGTGCAACTTACCCTTGTTGTTTACCGCTCAAAAACTCATCTTGAAGGGGCGGAATATAAGTGGAGCTAGGCTGCGGACTATAAGTGAAGCTAGGTTGCGGAATGCAGGGGAAGCTAGGCGGCGGAATGTAAGTGCAGTTAGGCTGTGGTGGGTTTGGTACCGCTTTGGGCAATAGAGTCGCCCTTTTTTGTCCCAATACGTAGTCGGTGGACTTAAAATGGTCTGCGCATACCACATCCCTTTCCTTAAATTCTCTCTGGTAAACACGGCTCCAGAGGGCACATCGTTCGGCATCTCGAGGGGCTTGGAAAAAAGCTCCAATTCCCCGTTCTACTTTTTTTTACAAAAAACACACCTGCCCATGTTTCTTTTTGTTTAATTGAAAAAAAAAAGATTTCACAAAATCGCAATATTCGAAAATATTCTCTTCTCAAAGCACTTTTACATTTAGAAACTCAGATGAAAATGTAAACAAACAAAACGTAAATAAACATGGCGTTTTGACAATCCCTACGCTAAGGCGAATTCATAAAATAAAAAAAGTTGAATTAGCTGCCGTATTAACACCACCTTCTATTAATACGCCTTGGTATGAGCTGTTATAAGTATCGTTCACTTGTGGTGGCTGTATTTGCAAGCGCTGCACGCTATGCGCTGGTGTTCAGTCATCCACTGATTTCTTTTAGGTATCGATACTATTAAGTCAACGCACTGCGTCATACAAAGCATTGTATAGGCTTACAAGTATGGAAAGCGCCATTTTGTTTGTTTACATTTGAAAACAGCTGAGATCACCTGATTTTCAATTCTCTCATTCTCCGCACAGAGTTACATTCAAGTTTCAGAAAAAACTTTAAAATGTAAATTGAGAAATATTTTAGAAAAATGTGTTTTTATTCATTTGAATTCAATAAAAAAGAAATTAAAAATGCGTGCCAAGTCTTGCATTTCCAATAATAACGATAAATGTGTATGTTCCAGGCAATAATTTAAAATATTTGTGAAACTTATCGNAAAGGGGCATAGGATTCCATACTTGTAAGTATATACGATGATACAAAGCAGTAGTATTGATTGAGTATCCAATAGCAGGGATGATAAATGAGCTTTGAATTTTTGTACCTAATGGACAAAAGAATGTACTAAATCAGCCGAAAAAGTACCAAAATTTAAAAGACATGGCAGGCATTTTTTATATTTTTTTTTAGATTGAAAATTCTATCCTCTCGTTTACTGACGTGAATAGAAACTGCTTTCAGGCTCTTCAAAAATTAATTTTGGTTCTTATTTTAGCATTTTTGTACTTTAGAACTCATTTATCAGATAAGCTAATGTTGAAGTTTCTTCCACCTTCTTCATGACATTAACGTGACGTTTTTCTTGGGAGGCAGGCTTTTTGTTTAATTTTTCTTCGGCAACAACTTCCCATATATGCTATTTGAACACTTATGGAGAAACAAGCGATTTAAATAAAAAAATTCTTTTCCACCTAAAAGTGACACTTTGGAAATATTTCACATTGGCTGCATTTCTTTATTCATTCTGAACGTTTGGAATAAACTTTTTTGTTTATTTATTCTTTAAAACGTTCCTGATTATATGTTGACGTATATTCCAAACGTATTCTGTTTATTCCGGCTGTGAAATGAGATTATCCGGAATGTATAAAGAAACGCAGCCATTGTTTGTTTTTTTATTTCTAAAATATAAAATCAAGGAAATCATTGAAACCCCTGAACCAATAAATAGACATTGGTAATTATCTGTCTTTTGCCTTGTACTCTTCAGAAACAAACTTTAGCAAACCAAAGTAGAAAGCATAGCGAATTTAGTAAGAACTTCGTACTGCATATGAAAATTTGGATCAATAAATTTTTCTTGACCAGGTTTGGTTTTTATTAACCCGTAACTTCAATTGCATTCCTGCTTGGATACAAAAATTTAAAACCGATGGTTTATCTATCACTACGGGAAGGCATTGGTGTTAGATATTGAAGATATTGAAAACAGTTTATTTCAAATGGAGAATAACGAATATTAAAAAATAATAAAACGACCAGCGCAGATCTCTATTATTGAAGAGTATCAAGCAACACTTGATTGTCCATTGTGATTTTTCAATACTTGAAATAAACTTTTTAATTACCACTACGTATTTACTTGTATAAAATAGAAAAAGGATGACTATATTTTTATCCCCAAGTGGTATTTCGACATAATTTGCCGTAATGCTGTATTTTGCAAAATTGTATCAAAAATGTCGAAGTAGTACCAATGTACTTTTTGGATCCGAAATGTACCAAAAAAGTACAATTGTACCATCAATTTCATCACTGTGCAATAGTGCCGTTCAACGCATGCCAGTTTCTGATACAGTGTTGCCGCCGCTCAAAGAACTTTTTAACCAAGATTAGACGAAAAAGTTACCAAATGTAAGGAAAAATAACCATTTTTTTTATTAGATAACAATTCAGGTCATCGCAAATTCTCTTATATAGTACGTATAGAAAAAATTTTCAAACCAAAGCAAATCAGTTTTTCTTTGCATTTTTGAAAAATATATCCTTTTAAGGCTGTAATATGTAAATACATATTTTAGAAAATCAGCCTTCCCGTATTAGATGCATATGTATGAATGTTAATTTCTCCGTAAACATTACCGGACCCTAAATGGCGTTTTTAAATAAGTACATAGGTACACAGTTTCCANTCTCTCATAAAACTTATTATGCTTAAGTTCCGTGTTTCCTTTTATTAGTGTTTCAGCTCGAAAACAAAAACATTTATTTTAATTTTGTGTAAATTGTCAAAATTAGCACGCATCGAAATAAAGATAAAATGATATTTAAATAAGTTGACAGCCAAGTTCACAAATTAAATAAGAATTAATTCAAGGTGAATTTTATATCTATTGAGGAGCGGGACTTGGCATGTAATGTTAGAATCAGTGTTGCCGCGAATCATTTTTAGTGGTAGCTAAATTCCTTTAAAAAAAGGGCTAAAAAAGTCGTTGTGGTTAAAAATGGTAGCTAAAATTTTTTACTTAATATATAATATTAATATTAATATAATATAAGCATACATGCAAGCATTTTCAATAAGTAATAACTATAACTTACCAGCATGCTGCTACAATATTCATTTCTTTACAAATGAGGTCGAGGAAAGATCAAAATGATTAGAGCCAAAATTTCATAATTTTTCTACCATTTTGTTAAACATTGTTGTTCAACTTTTATGATAACAATATTTATTGTGAGTTAACTGAATTCAATTACAAGCTGTATTTTTACACTAATGCAAGGTAAATAGATAGTTTGGCGATTTACACCGCATATGAAAAAGTATTTAAATGGCTTATATCGTAGATTGAGTGGAATGACAATTAATTGAAATGAAAATTGAAATGATTAAATTGATCAAATAAGTAGACTGAATTAATAACGCTGTAGATGGCGAGTAGTAATGGCTCATGCTGATGGTTAACTCCGTTGTTGATTGTGCTGGATTATCGGAAGAAAAAGAAAAAGGGAGAATTAAGTGCGCTCACCGCATTTTATACGAAGCGAAACTAAACACTGGAAGTTCGAAAACGATGTTCACGCAGGCCTGCATGTGGGGTTCAATGTAGCACAGCGTTGCGTTTTAAGCGGACGTAAGTCGCTTAAACATAGCGCCCCCTTTTCACGAGTGCAAGACTAACCCGAAGCAGCTCCATGGCCTGGATTACTACATCCACCTGCTTATCTGATCTCTTCGGCCTACGCGTGTCCTTTATCATTTGCTTGCGTGCGTTTGGTTTTTTCGGCTTCCAAGTATCCTTCACCGGTTGACTGCGTGCGTATTGTTTTGACTTCCGAGTGTCCTTCACCGGTTGACTGCGTGCGTATTTTTTCGGCCTGTGCGGAGTCTTCTGTGCTTCCCTCTTCTTCCCTAGTTTTGGACGATGAAGAAGGGTGTGATGTAATTGTTTGCAGTGGCTGCACGTATTCAATGAGCCGCAATATCTTAAGTCATCATGTGTGCGGGCGAGACAGTTGACGCAACATTTAAAACTGCGTGCAACCCCAATACGTTGATCCACGTTCATATTGAGGAAGAGTTTACAAAAACGCAGAGCATGACTGCGATAGCAAAGTACACACTGCTGGATTTTGGGATCTCGGCCGTCCCGACGTGATCTGTAAATAGATTAGTTTTTAATGAAGTAGGAAACTTATAGCGATGATGTGGCGCATAATATATTAAGTGGAGAGTTACGATCTTGAAGATCGGACTGAATTGGCAATGGGCATAACTTGACAATTGGTCGGGTAAAGCTCCCATACTGTGTTTTTACATCCGCAACGCGTATGTTATTATCAGCCCCATGGTATACCCTTTCGATTCGGCCTAAACGCCATTCATTTGGGGGTAGTAACTCATTTTTGATTACCACGAAATCCCCTATGGACAAGTTCTTTTGCGGGAGTTTCCATTTGTACCGTTGATGCAACTCTTTAAGGTACTCGTATTTCCATCTTTGGCTGAACTGTTGATGAAGTAGTTTCAGTTTCTCCCAACGGTTTTGTAGGGAAAGTTTGTCAAGTTGGGGTTCCGGGGATGCAAGAAGTGGGGCACCGCGCAAGAAGTGTCCAGGCGTTAGAGCTAACAATTCCTGAGGATTCTCGGATATGGGCGAAAGGGGTCTCGAGTTTAACACAGCTTCAATACGAGCCAGTAGCGTTGCCAGTTCTTCGAAAGTGAAATGGTGACTCCCAGCAATTCTTTTAAAGTGCAGCTTGAAACTTTTTACGGCCGCCTCCCAGAGACCGCCCATATGAGGAGCATTGGGTGGTAAGAAATGCCATTCGAAGCCATGTAAGGTGTATTTGGAGCGTAGATCATCAGAAGTGTATTTGATAAATCTTTTGAAATCTTGTTGAAAGGCTCGATTGGCACCCACAAAGTTTTTCCCATTGCCTGAGAAGATGCCTTTTGGAAATCCTCGTCTTCCCACGAAACGAGCAAATGCTGTTTGAAAACTTTAGTTGGCAAATCTGAACAAGGTTCAAGATGTATTGCTTTTGTGGAAAAGCAAATAAACACGCACGCGTATCCTTTGAGCAGTAGAGATTTCCTCAGTGTTGAGGATTTTATGTCCAAAGGACCTGCGAAGTCCAAACCTGTATAAGTAAATGGCAAAGAGAACGTGGACCGCTCTGGGGGCAAAGCGGCCATAATCTGCGAACTAGTTGTTTGTTTGAAGATCGTGCAGGGTTTACAGTTGCGTATGCAGTTTTTAGCAGTAGCAAAAACGCGAAGTTCCAGGAATGATTATGGGATGTCTCCCATTGTACGAGAGACACGAGTTTACTAAGCGGCCATTGACCCGCAAGAGCCCACTTTTATCTAAAAATGGATTTAACGTTAACAGTGAGCTTTTTCTCGAAATAGGGTGCTTGTTGTAAATTTTGGAGTATTTACTGGGGTAGTGCCTTTCTTGGGCCAGTTTTATAAGGCGTGTTTTAGCCCAATGGATTTCCTTTTGAGTAATAATAGCAGATTCGTAACTCATATGTGGAGTGGACTGTATTGGTTTTAAACGATGGATGAATCGAAACATGTACGATATCACTCGCAAGGCTCTAGGCCAGGATGAGAAACGGTCTAAGATGTCAGGTTCGTTTTCCAATACATATAAAGCTTCAACTTTGCGTTCTTCGAGAGGAGCTACATTCTGTCGGAATGATAATGGCCATTGGTCGGAGTACTTGAGGAGCCAATCCGGTCCGTGCCACCAAAGCGAATTGGGTACTAAGTCTTGTGGCCTACAACCCCGTGTTCCTAGTTTTGCAGGATTTTGATTAGTAGATTAGTGATTTCTGATGTACGGTTGGCTACGTAAACTTTCCAAGTGCATGGCGGTTTTTCAGCCACGCAAGGACTATTGATGAATCAGACCAAAGGAGGATATCTGCCGCTTCAAATGTAAGTTGATTCAAAACACTTTTTATGCATTTAGATAATAAGACCGCTCCACACAGTTCTAAACGCGGGAGACTGACTGTTTGCAGTGATGCAACTTTCGTTTTGGAGAATAAGAGGTGTGACGAAATGGTGTTCGCGGATTGGGATCGTATGTAATCAGATGGGATCGTATGTATGCCTTTTCTGAGGCATCACAGAACCCGTGGGTTTGGACGCGTCGATTTGGGGAAAATTCTGTCCATCGAGGAATTTTAATTTGTTCGATAATGGGCAAATCAGTTAGAAATTGTTGCCACTTTTGAAGTGAGAGTGGTTTCACACATTCATCCCACTCAGTGCCTTCTAGCAAAATTTGCTGTAAAAGTATTTTGGCCTGAATGAGAATAGGCGCCAGAGACCCTGCGGGGTCAAACAATTTCGAGATTGAGGATAAAATTTGTCTCTTCGTAGCACTCGAAGCTAGCTTCATTGGGTCTGTGGAGTATGAAAAATGATCGTTTAACGCATTCCATCGGATACCCAGCGTTTTGGTAGAACTTGAGCAATGTAATCTTGAAAAGTCTGAATCGAGCAAATCTTCAGCAGGAATACTACTCAATAGTTCGGAATGATTGGCTGTGATTTTCTTGAGTGGAAAACCAGCTGAGAGAAGCCATTGGATGAGTTGAGATTGCGCTTTCAAACAAGATGGAATATCGTGACCGCCCGATAAAATGTCATCGACATAGGTTTCTTTGGTTAGGACTCTGTTGACTAAAGGACCTTTGAATAATTTGCGAGTTGGTGCAAAGTCCTGGAAGCGCACAAGGCTTCCCTGACTGTAATGATGGGACTCTTCCGACTGGTGGATGCTGGGGGTTGACGAAGCCGGTGGCAAGGACTCTTGCGACGACAATGGTGGAACGGTGCCAAGGGCGGAGCGAAGATGGCTAGGTGTTACTTGCTGACTAGCGTGGTGGTGATACGATGACGGATGTAGCTGGTTTGCAGCAGGCAACATCAACGGCAACAAATTGTAGACGGCGACACGGGTCGGGCACAAACAACCAAGCTAATGCACAGAACCTCCTTTACTTCGATTTATTGCTTCAAATGAAACCACGACCGATTCAATTCAAAAAATCGCTATGTTATAAACGCTTAAACTAAACGCGAGTAACTTTACGCTTCCAGATAAAACTGCTTCACGATTTTTGCGCGAGTGTGAGAATAAGAAGACTTATAAAGAGATTTACTGATATTAAGGCACAATGTATAAACGCGAGCGATATTAACGAGATCAAAATGAATAATAATAAGAAAAAATGCAAGACTAGACAAATATGTTTATCTATGATATCTGTCAAACTGCCGATCGAGGGTTGCCAATAACTAATGAAATTCACATAAGTGTTATACAATTCAAAGTGTTTGCGCAAACTTACATTTGTACTACAACAATTCAGGTATTCACATAGCAAAAAATGAGTAATGTTTGATAATAAATGGATTAATTCATGAATATTTAGTTAAAGTTACAAGATGAGGAATGTGACATAACAAATGCTCTATACGGATATAGTTCTATGATTTAAAGTTTACAAAACTCAATCGGCAGTAGTCGTTTGAACATCGTCGCGGCCCTAGGCGCGCTAAGCGGCTAGTGTCTCTTCCAATTCCTTAAGTGCACTTAGGGCTTCATGAACCAACCGCCGGCTGATCTTCCCTCTTTACGCTGCAGTGCGCAATCCGTGCGTGGTATATTTGACCGTGCGGTTTTCTACACGAGCTGGACGATGACGGTGAGACGCATGATCACTGGTACGACGAGGCGTTGTGTGCCCTTGCGGATTTTTCTGTTTCCGCTGAACTTCCTTCGGGACTGCCTGCGATGCTTTGCGGTTGACTGACTGCGGTACTTTACGGTGGAGTAGCGAGTGATGGCGTAAATCGCAGAATCTGCATCTGGCCACGGAGGTGCACTCGCCGGTAGCGTGCGACAATGCGAGGCAATTCGTGCAGAAGTGATGAGCCCGCGCCAATAAGTATCTTTGTTGCGGCTGCATCCTTTAAAATATGGGACACAAGCGGAGCGGGTGGCGGCGAACACAAACACGGCATTTTTGCTAATCCTCCTGCTGTTGTTTGCGTGTTGCAGAGTCGTTTTCTGCTGCGGCGCTGGGCGTCAATACCACGCTGGATCGCACAAACTTGCGCGGGGCAGGCTGCGGAGCATTGTCAATTTCCATCTGCAAAGAAGCGTTTGCATAAGGTATTAGTGATATGCATGAGAATGGGTGCAGGATTGAGTGTATTTGATTTTGTGATTTTCGTGTTTTAGGGGTTTTTTTTGTTTTATGGGTAAGTGATTCAAGTAGCACACTTGTGTATAAATTGAGGAGCTTACTTTGAGCCGAAGATAAGGGATGGGATACAAAGCGGGCTTAGAGAACCTACTGGAAACGCATCGATGAGTCTAAAAGGTTGCGAATGCTATTTATGATATTTACTCGGTTTCTACAAGAGAACATTGGACATCCGACGAAGGGAGGAAACATAGCTTCACAATCGCTCGAGTGAGGATGCCGGATTGAGTGCGAACGTCAACAACACGAATGTGCCCATCTGAGCCAGGATGCGCCTTCTCAATGCGTCCCAGACGCCATTCGGTTGGAGGTAGCGTGTCGTCATTGATAAGAACACACTCTCCTACCTTTGGTTCAGTTGTAGTGTCCTTCCATCGATATCGCTTATGCAGATCCTTAAGGTAATCCGCCTTCCAGCGTCGGCTGAACTGGTGATGTAGAACCTTAATTTTTTCCCATCGATTTAAGAGGGACAGATTTTCGTGATTCACTTCGGGAAGCGATAGCAACGGCGCTCCCCTTAGAAAGTGCCCAGGAGTGAGGGCCGTAAAATCTGTGGGATCCTGGGAGAATGGCGAGATGTGCCGAGAGTTTAGCACAGCTTCAATCCTTATGAGTAGGGTGGCGAATTCCTCGAACGTAAATTTGTGAGATCCGGCAGTTTTTTTGAGATGCATTTTAAAACTTTTCACTGCGGATTCCCACAAACCGCCCATGTGAGGAGCACTTGGGGGAATAAACTTCCAATCGATGCCTTGTGGGGAGTACTTTGCAATCACACTATTAGACACTTGCTTGAGAAAAGTGGAGAATTCTCGTTCGGTAGCTCGTTTAGCTCCGATAAAGGTCCGGCCGTTATCACTCATCATTCGAGAGGGGTAACCACGACGCCCTATGAAGCGAGCAAACGCGGCGAGAAACGCATCAGTGGTGAGGTCGGAGCACAGCTTAAGGTGAACGGCCTTTGTAGAGAAACATACAAAGACAGTCACATAGCTTTTCACAAGGGTGTGCGATCTTAGCAATGAGGCCTTTATGTTAAAAGGTCCAGCAAAATCGACTCCGGTAATGGTGAAAGGTGAAGCGTATGTGCACCGCTCAGGGGGCAGGGCTGCCATTATTTGCGAACGCATTTGCTGCTTGTGGACAGTACAAGGTTTACATTGGAAAATGCATTTTTTGATGAGCGGTTTGAGCCGGGGGATATAAAATTCCTGCCTAATAACTTGTTGCATGAGACGCGACTCCGCATGCAGAAGTAATTCATGTATGAAGCGAATATACAGAGCAGCAAAGCGAGATTTGTCAGGTATTATGAGTGGATGTCGCTAATTGTAGCTCAATGTGGAATGAGCTAGTCGACCATTGACGCGGAGGAGCTCAGTCTTGTCAAGAAATAAGTTGAGAGTGAGCAGTGAGCTGCGTTTTCCGGGGGGGGGGGCTTGCTAGCCAGTCTGGGCCATTCCACCAAAGGGACGAAGCTGCCAAGTCAAGAGGTTTGCATCCACTGGTGCCCATGTCAGCGGGGTTGTCTCGACTGCGTACATGCCGCCAAGTGGCGTTTCCGGCCAGATCAATTATTTGCGCGGTACGATTGGAGACAAAGGTCTTCCACATGTGAGGAGGCTTTTCTAGCCAGGCTAACAACAATCTCGGAATCGGACCACAGGATTAATTTCCGCTTAAAGAGGCCGAGATGAGATTGGACCACTGCGACTAGTTTTGCTAGGAGAAGGGCGCCGCATAATTCAAGCCGTGGTAAGCTTGTCGTTCGAAGCGGCGCAACTTTGCCTTTGGCAACCGAAAGGTGAGAAGAGATATTGGGGCCATCCGTGGTTCGAAGATAGATGGTGGCGCAGTACGCCTTTTCGGAAGCATCGCAGAAGCCATGCAATTCGACCTGTTGGTCGGGGATATATCTGACCCATCGAGGTATTTGGATGCCCGAGATTGCTTGGAGGTTGTTTGCAAATTGCATCCATTTTATCAAACGGAGGGGTTTGACCTGGTCATCCCAATCAGTTCCGTCAAGCCATAGCTCTTGTAGGAGTATTTTGGCTTGCATCATTATCGGCGTAAGCCATCCTGCGGGATCAAAAAGTCTCGCGACAGAAGAGAGAATTTGTCGCTTTGTGCTAGCGGATAACGCTGGAATGGAATCAATGGTATACGAGAAGGTATCTGAGAGCGCGTTCCATTGAATTCCTAAAGTTTTTGTGGTGCTTGCTTTCTCAAATTCGAGAAAATGAGTATCAAGCAAATCATCCGCATTGATATTTTTAAAAATTTCAGGATGGTTGGCTGTTATTTTTTTCAGTGGGAAGCCTGCCGAATTGAGAGCTTGAATAACTTGCGAGAGGGATTCTTGGGCTGATAGTGTATCGTGACTACCAGAGATAATGTCGTCTACATATGTCTCGTTTTTCAATATTGAAACCGCCTTGGGATGTAACGTTTTCACGTCTTCTGCGAGTTGGTGGAGGGTGCGTATTGCGAGATAAGGCGCACAATTCACGCCGAAGGTGACGGTTTTCAATTTGTAATCGCGTATGGGGCCATTTGTGTCTGAACGAAATACAACTCGTTGATAATCTTGGTCGCCTTCGTGTAGAAGTATTTGGCGATACATTTTCTCGACATCGCCATTGAAAACGAACTTATATGTGCGCCATTTGAGTATCAATAGCATCAGGTCGGGTTGGAGGGGGGGTCCGGTACAGAGAACATCATTGAGAGAGTAACGTGACCCTGACTTCTTAGAAGCATTGAAGACGACTCTTATCCTTGTCGTTTTCTTTTCGCGTTTTACCTCCGCGTGTTGATGGAGATAGAATGCCCAAAATTTGTCTCCGAAAGCGCTTTCATATGGAGTTGTTACTTCCATATGGTTAAGGGTTACATATTTCTCCAACACGTTGTCGTAAAGGGGTTTAAGATCAGTTTTTTTAAGAAGACTTCTCTCCATGCTGAGAAATTGCTGGTGAGCTGAGGTGCGAGACTGACCTAAGGCGATTTGTTCCGGAAAACTTGGTTTGAAAGGCAGCCGGACCATATAACGACCATCGCGAGCTCTTGGGGTTGTAGACTTGAACAAATTTTCACAAATTTCATCTTCGGGACTGGTTATTTTGGGTTTTGGAACTTCTTCCAGTTCCCAGAATCTTCGGAGTTGGGAATCTAGGCGCTCATTCCAGATTTGTTCTATCTGAGTTGAGAAGCTCGACACCTTTTCGGGGATTTGACCACTCAATATCCAGCCAAATATCGTGTTTTGAGCTAGCAAGTTCTTCGAGAGTTTTTCAATGCCTTCGAGAATTATTTGAGGGATAAGGTCACTGCCAATGACTAGGTCGATTTGAGATGGGGAGTGGCAGTTAGGATCGGCTAGCTTGAGATGAGCCCATTTTTGTTGTTGCTCCAGAGTTGGCTGGAATTTGGGTAGCATTTTGGTTAGTTGCGGTAACACAATTGCCTGAGCTTTTATTTTTGTGGTCAAATCCGCTGACGCTAAGACTAGGGAGCATAATTTGTTCGAGGTTTGAACCACTCTTCCGCCCATTCCCGAGATTTCGAAATTAGCGGTTTGGCAGGGTAGTCTTAGCTTCTGTTGAGCTTTTGAGGAAATGAAGCTCCTTTCTGACCCCTGATCAATGAGGGCTCTTAGTTTGAAAATCTCGCCCCTGTGTTCTAATGGCACTATCGCCGTGGGCAGCAGGACTTTGCTTTCATTTTCAGAGTAAAATGATTGTACCCTTGTTGTTTGGGAGCTCGAAGGTAGCTCCTCTTCACTTGTTGTCTGATCTGGAGTATGCGGGGTTTGTTTTGTGGACGTGGTCATTGCTACTTGTGAGGTAGTCCTTTGGACTCTATGCTGTTTTTTATTCGGCGTGGGGCCTGTGCTATCATGTAGCACTGAATTATGCCGTTCTTTACAGTGAAAGCAAGTCTGAGTGCTTGGGCACTCTTTAATTGTGTGTGACTTTCAGAGACAGTTAAAACACATATTATGATCTTTAATAAATTGTCTGCGATCCCCGATTGGTAGTTTTTTGAACTTAAGGCAGCTCCAAAGCGAATGAGTCGAAGTTTTGCACATTGGACATGTGTGCATTGTTCGCTGTTCTGTCATATGAGAATGGATTTGTGACAGAGATTTATTATGGGTGTTTTGTGAATGGGCTGGTTTAAAATGGGGTATGTTATGAGAAGGAGGTGGCCTAGAGAAGTGGTTATTATTTTGAGAGGTGGG
The DNA here is from genome assembly GCF_001687245.7 of Rhagoletis zephyria. Classification (NCBI taxonomy): domain Eukaryota; kingdom Metazoa; phylum Arthropoda; class Insecta; order Diptera; family Tephritidae; genus Rhagoletis; species Rhagoletis zephyria. The sequence continues at coordinate 7,257 of NW_016161458.1, read as the reverse complement.
TTTTGATTTGGCTGGACGCCACTGATCAACCCGTTCGACCACCTCGTACCGAGTAGTTAAGAATTGGTTCATTTGAGACATTTGTTCATAACCCCCATAAAAAACTTCGGTATCGCAGGGTGGCACTTTTAGATCAATGCCACCTTCGTCTTTGGGTTGCGCTACAGTGAGAGTAGGTGAGGTATTGCTCATTTTGAGAAGTTGAAGCTGGTCTCCGATTTGGGCTTTTGTGTCCTCATAAGTTATGAGACAGGACCTGTATTTATTATAAGCAGATGGCTTGAAGTCTTCGGGCAGGTCGTGGTCCTCAGTCTCTACGATCGCATCGTATGTATTTTGGACTCGATTCCAAAAATTATCGATATTACTGTCTTTTATTTTTAAGGCCGACTCCGTGTTGTCTTGTATTTGAGTGGACCTAAACCGCGTACAGTAGTCCATAAAGTTATCCGTTTCAGAGATGAACTTACTTGCGGCAAACGATTGCTTTGCTTTCTTGGATGACTTTCCACTTGCACGCGTTAAGCGTTAAGGATCCGTGGAAGTACCTTGTGATTTTTCCTCGTCACTCATTTTGGGGCTTTTTGACTTTTCGTCAGTATTTGGTACACTTAACATTCGAAAAGTTGTAAGTTGACGTGATCGAGATTGAGGGAAATTGGAGAGAAAAGGATTTTAAGCAATTGGTTTTTCGGGGGGGGGGGGCTTGATTGAGGGCGAGAATATGGAAGATGATGTGTGGAGTGTGGCGAATCCACAGAGAATGATACAATTCCACAAAGGCGATCGTCTCAGAGAGCTTTAAATGTGTGAATTAAAGCAGTGAGTAATATAAATAGGTGTAATCACTAAATATAATTAATAATAAAATATTCGAGAAAATGAAGTAAAATTTTTTTTTTTTTAGTGGTTTGGCCTAATTAACTTTCTTTAAATTCCGGGAAAACCGAGAGATCAAAATTATATGTATATATATATTTTTTTTTTTCACGGTAAAAAGTATTCGATACCACTGTGCCCGCTTTGTATGTATTTATAATATATAGGCAATGGGGGAAATGCAATATTTGTGGAATGTTGTACATGAGAAGCTTTTTAATGCTTTTAATTTGTTTTGCTTCAAAACGGTTTTGTAGCGTTTCGGATTATATTTAGCAAGTATTTACATATATGGTATAATTATATATAAATGTAATTATATGTGTGCATATGTATTTGCAACTGAGAGGCGAGAGAGAAACAGCAAGTATATATGTACATGCGATTATGTCTATGCGGAAGTATATAAATGGGACCGTTTGCAATTAGCGCGGGAAAATTTAATGTACATATGTATGCATACTAATTTTTCTCTATTCTTTTAATTATGTATGTGCATATGTATAAGAAATTGCCGTTTGATTTCTAGAAAGCACGAAAATTTTCAACAAATATTGCACTTATGTATGTAGATATAAATTTTTCAGGCTTTTAAGTCTGAGTATTGGTCTACGCAAATAGGGTTAGGGAAAAATCAATGCCTACTTACGGCTTAAGTGCTTTGGTACTTATGTATTTGCTTGGGTCCAAATGGAAGCTTAAATTTGTGCACGGGCGGGCTGCTATCGCTGGCTGGAATTATGGCGACGAAGGACCAAATGGAAGCGCACAAGGCTTCCTGACTGTAATGATGGGACTCTTCCGACTGGTGGATGCAGGGGGTTGACGAAGCCGGTGGCAAGGACTCTTGCGACGACAATGGTGGAACGGTGCCAAGGGCGGAGCGAAGATGGCTAGGTGTTACTTGCTGACTAGCGTGGTGGTGATACGATGACGGATGTAGCTGGTTTGCAGCAGGCAACCTCAACGGCAAAAAATTGTAGACGGCGACACGGGTCGGGCACAAACAACCAAGCTAATGCACAGAACCTCCTTTACTTCGATTTATTGCTTCAAATGAAACCACGACCGATTCAATTCAAAAAATCGCTATGTTATAAACGCTTAAACTAAACGCGAGTAACTTTACGCTTCCAGATAAAACTGCTTCACGATTGCAAAGCAATGGAGTGCACTAAAACGTTTGCTGAAGCAGCCTCTATTGCAAAGAAATGGAGTGCACTACAATGTTCACTGTTCTCTAATAGATTAGGTGAAAAATGCAATATTTTCGCATTTAGCAAAATTAAAACACGTTTTTCGCAGTAAAGTGAACTGCTTTGGATGTTTCAACTCGTTCTTCTTTTCGCTCTATTCTTTGTTTACTTGTGGTACACAAATGTCAACGCCCAGGACGGCGCAATCTTGTATTCCATCATTCTTGGTAGTGAGTGATATGTCGTTTCACCGGAATTCTTATTGGAAAAAGTAGATGTCTTTCCGATTATTGCGCTCACGAAATCCACGCGCTAGGACACGTACATATGTATGTAGGTAAGTACGTGCCACAATTAAATGCGAAATGAAGAAATTCAGACGTAAATGCCAATAAAACTGGAACAAAGCCAACCGAAAAATGATCTGGTGCAACAGCAGGTTGAAGAGATGTATGAAGTGTAAATTTTACGCAAGAACAAGGCGTGTACATATGTACATACACATGGGTATGTATGTATGCTTGTAAATCGTAGAATAGGGGTGAATGAGGATTTCGAGAACTGGCGCCAACCGAAGTTGCCCAGCGAACACAAAGCGCAGCAAAAGAAATACAAAGAAACTATTTTGTGTAGCGAAAAGTACGTACGTACATACATGTATGTATGCATATAAACCCACCACTTGCAAACTATGAAAACAATTGGGGTGTTCACAGTTCGTTCCAAATTCCCCCCTTTCTAGCAGTCGTCGCAAAATCGTCTCAAAACTTTGCTGGTGTTGCCAGACATTTCTTGTTTGCGTGCATTGTTTATATGTCGCCTTTCGATTTTGTTTCTGAAAAATTGTAATTATTTAACTTAATTACCAATTCGTAATATTTGTTATTCTTTTTCCTTGATTTGTTTCTTTTCATCAGAAATTGCGCTCAAATTAAATGCAAATACGGAAAACGTGCCCAATAAATAAAAAAAATGTGATTAGTATTGCCATAATGCAACCCTGCTGCGAGGTTGCAAAATGTAGACGCGTAAAAAACATACCTTTGAGTGTGACAAAATGTAGACGGCGTCGTTTTCCAATTTTGTATGGGAAACAACAACACCACAGATTTTACGGTTAGAAAACGTCTTAAAATGTAGACGTCTACATTTTGAGACACTATTTGGAACGAACTGTGAACACCCCAAATGATGATATGATTTACGGAATGTTTTATTGTATGGATCAGTGTAATGATGACACGCTTGCAAAATTTTGGACACTATGTTCTCCACTGAGGTGTCTTCGGTCAATGATTGGCAATAATAACACACATATGTACATACATATGTAGACGCGCAAACCTTTGGCTATTTAGCCGATTCAAGCAGTGCGATTTGTTCACTTTCACGTTTCACTAATTCACAAGAGCTTTTGATAAACTCAATTTAAATGGGCTAGTTGAACTAAATGAACATACATATGTACCTATGTATATGCGTATGTAGTATTCGGAATATACTTAGTCTGTTCCTTTGAACTTCGGACTAAAACCTGTGGAACTGTCAAACTACAATTTTACGCTCTCAAATGAGAGTAAAAGGAGAACAGATGCAGAAGTGCATAGGAACGCAAAAAGCACTATTTCCTGTAAAAACGTCAGACGGTTTGTTTACATGTCATTGGCACTACACTGATTTGGCTGAAATATCACTAAATAATTAATAAAATCTATACATATTTAAATATTTCGTTGTTTACTTCCATTTTATAACAAATATAAGGTTCTTTGCTTTCACCGCTTTCTGTTTTTGTTTGCACATGTAAATCAGCTGATCGTTTGACACTTTTCATGAACTTACAGGAAAAAAATCTCCGGACTAAATCCTGTAACTTCTGACTAGGAACAGTTGCTCAGTTACTCTCTCAAATGTGTTCCCACTTACAGGTTTTATGTCAATAGGAACGACTTGCTGTAAGTTCTGACTAAATCCTGTAAACCGGACTGCTATTGGAACAGACTAACTACTAAAGCGCTACAAATTTTACAACAAATGTAAAGTGATAAAATCGAGAAGGTGATAAAGTTGTTGGTTTTTATGCCGGCGCAAGCGGTGTACTTGCAAAGAATGCGTAAAAATACATAGATGCGAATTTTAACATAAGCATAAACTGAAATGAGTATTCAACCCTTTTGTAGGCAATAAAAACGAATCCCGCAGAATAGCTACATATGTATGTAAGTATGCATATACATTAATACATACAAATGAAACGTTCAAAGCGAGTAAGATCTCTCAACGAGCAATTATTTCAACGAGTAACTTTTTGTATGTATGCATGAACCAAAAATACAAGATCACGTAAGAACGCGACGTTGTATTTGTAACTGGTTTTGAGAAAAAAGTTTGCGAAAGCGGGTTCGTCAGCTGAGCGTTTGTTTACATCACAAGCACCACTATTTTACACTTTTATTTAAGTAAAGAAGAGTTAATTCAACATGACAACACATTTTCAAGCATTTTATTGCATCATTTTACCTAAATTGTGCGCTTAAAGTGGCTGACAATAATTTTGGCTAATTTTGGTTTTCGTTGTTTTCTTTGCTTTGTTTACTTTTCGCTCGTTTTCCAGTGAAACAAGATGGCGTAGAACCCGCTAAAAAAATCGACTTTTTTCACTCTCTTGTTCTTACGTGATCTTGTGTCTTTCGTTCATGGTATGTATGTAAGTACATATATGCATACGCATTAATGCCGTTGGAGTAACGGGTTTTAAAGCTTTTCTTTGAAAATAACGGAGACTTACACTGTACGTTTTTCGGTACTCATCGTTTTTTGTCCCGCGCTGGCCGGTCACCCTGATCTTTTGGAGATGCTTGTTGAGAGTCCCTCGGCGGGCGCTGATGTATGTTTGTATATACGGGAATAGCGCCTTCGCACAGCAACGGAATGCGGTTCCCCGGTGTTACGTTTTGTAGATCCCACGCTGGGCGCAATGGATGTATGTATGGCGCGTGTACTTCTGTGCCTTTTTAATATGCGTAGGTATGTTTTAGGCAGATTTGCAGTCTGACGTCCCACGTTGGGTAGCGATAATTTGGTAGCACTTTGGTTTTGCGGTATTTTAACTTACCAACTTTATATTTTACACGATACTGACTGAAAATTATTATAGTTCGCACGATTAAACTTTTTAAGTTGTTGCTGCAGGGAATTGCTGCCGTTCGCTTCGCTGTCAAATCAGAAATGCAAATGGTAGTCGCGACTAGTGTTGAGAAACGATTTTATTATTTCGAATTCCTTTTCGAAGGTTGTGTTGCCAATATGCAATATAATGATTAAGTGTGTTCCGGTGCTGCCTAATTCGGCTTGCAAGGACCATATTCAACTTTTATGATAACAATATTTATTGTGAGTTAACTGAATTCAATTACAAGTTGTATTTTTACACTAATACAAGGTAAATAGATAGTTTGGCGATTTACACCGCATATGAAAAGGTATTTAAATGGCTTATATCGTAGATTGAGTGGAATGACAATTAATTGAAATGAAAATTGAAATGATTAAATTGATCAAATAAGTAGACTGAATTAATAACGCTGTAGATGGCGAGTAGTAGTGGCTCATGCTGATGGTTAACTCCGTTGTTGATTGCGCTGGATTCTCGGAAGAAAAAGAAAAAGGGAGAATTAAGTGCGCTCACCGCATTTTATACGAAGCGAAACTAAACACTGGAAGTTCGAAAACGATGTTCACGCAGGGCTGCATGTGGGGTTCAATGTAGCACAGCGTTGCGTAAGTCGCTTAAACAATTTTTTTTTTTTTTAATTCACAACTAACTAATTCACAACTAATATCGGGAACTAAATCCTCCACACACACGGCTTTGACTCACATAGTGCAAGAAATTTACGCTGAAATACTTTTTACTTAGAAAATTTAGATAATTTCACCACTCACGACACCACCATGCAGGTACAATCATAAAATTTTTAAATAGTTTTTGAAGTCGCACCAGCAGCTGGTACAATCACACCACAAGAACATACATGGTCAATCGACTTGATGGGCCATTTAACAAATTAAGCATATTAAGGGCCGTAAACATATATATTTTAAACTATAGTTAAATCGTTAATAGATAAGTTAACAGCCTCAACACTTTTACAGTAAGTATGTATGAAAACGTAAGGTACATTCAATACATATATGTATATATATCCGTCTTTCTTAGTTTAAAAATTCATCTCTTACATAAATGAAAAAAAACAAGTAAGAAAGTCTAAGTTCAGGCGTGAGCCGAACATTAAATACCCGGCGCAAGTATTAAATATATGGGCGCGTATTCATAGTCCAGCAACTAAGTCGAAACTAACAAAGTTGCAACTTTTATTTTATTTGAGAATTTATATAAATTATTCCAATTATAAAATTGTGATGTAGCTTTATTCGAATTGTAATACGCATTTCATTTCATCTTCCGATTAAAATGGATCGATCTTTGTAAATTTTAATGGGAGATTATTCAATATTATCAAAATCACCCTCTACCAACTTAATTTTTACATATTTCGTCTGTTTTCCTTTAATTTGACAAAATACTTCTTCTTAGTTACGACTTAGTTGCAGCTGCAGCCGAAACTTAATTTTAAGTTGGTACTTAGCCAGAAAAGTCGAAACTAAGGCGACTATGAATAGCTTTAGTTGTGACTTAGAATAGTTTCGACTTAGTTGAGTACTAAATATGACTATGAATATGCGCCATGGTTTTCACCTTTCCCAAAGATACCGCTACATGGTAAGCCGGGCTGTATCAAATTTGAGTAAATTAGCGTCCTTGAATATCGAAATATTGAAGTTTCAAGCATTTCTGAAATTTACCATTATATGAAAAGCGGCCTGAATTTTATTCCGATTTCAAGGTTTTGCTTTTATGTGGCAAGCACAATAAACATACCGAGTTTGGTACAAATTGGTAGAACGGTTACCGAGATACATATATGTGATCATAAGTGGGCGGTGCCACGCCCATTTTCCAATATTTTATCATTAGCGTATTTCCTGGTAAAGAATTGTTGCAAGCATCAATTTTGAATAAATTAGCTTTAATATTTACTGATTTATCGAAGATTTCGTATTTCTCCAAATTACCGTTATATAGGATGTGGACGTGGTTATTGTCCGATTTTAAAAATTT
>NW_016161457.1:49984-51224 GCF_001687245.7 Rhagoletis zephyria | reverse complement strand
CTCCGAAATAGTGCTATAACTTCTACCGCTTAGACTTTGTTGCTTTTTCAATTTTTCCTAATAAACAATCGTGGTACAAAGCTCAATAAAAATATTGAAATCTATTTTGTGTAAATCATAAAATTTCGTAAAGTAATGAACTATATAAGTTTTTCCTCTCAAAAGGTTTTTTAATAAATTTTTAAAAGTAAATAAAAATATGAATTTTAGAAAAAATTCACTTTTGTTAGCTCTAAAAAACACGGAGTTGGTTTTTTAAATTTGATGTAAGACCATCTTTGTAGAGAATTTAATTCCCTATAAACCTACAGCTACGGTTACGTATTCATAGAAAAAAATTATAGTTTAAAAAACTAAAACTTCCCTATTATAATTGCCATTCGTACTGTCATCAGGAATGTAACTTGAGAATAGAAATCGCTGCATCTTTTAGGCGCATCAATATTACATAGTTACACCCCGAGCTAATAAAAGGAAGGTAAAAAGTAATTCGATTTTCGGAATCACCGAGCAATTCTTCATAGGAATTGGATAGTGGCATTCACAGAACATTTTTGCTGTAAACCAGTGTTATTATTTTATACGTATTTAAAGCTGTTGACCCTGTATTCAGGAAAACTTAAGTAAAGTTTGAACAAATAATGAAACTCTTCTGAAAAGTAATGGTATTTTACTGTTTTTTGGGTCAAGGAACTCACTTTTGATGTTAATTTTTACCTAAAACTTACAATAAGTGTATGCCTAAAACTTACAATAAGTATTTGCTATTTTGTATGGCGAAAAATATTATTTGTACTATTTTTAAGGCTGAGAATTCCATTTTTTATGCCTGTATCATTCTAAAAGTTATGCTAGATGTTATTACAAAGGTCTTCTTCTTCTTCTTTGGCGCTGTAACCGACTAAGCGATTTTGGTCGAGGTCAGCAAAGCACGCCAGTCGTTTCTCTTCTGTGCCAACTGACGCCAATTGGAAACGCCAAGTGAAGCCAAGTCCTTCTCCACCTGATCTTTCCATCGCAGTGGGGGCCCCCTCTTCCTCTGCTACCACCAGCGGGTTCCGAGTCGAATACTTTCAGAGCTGGAGCGTCGGCGTCCATTCGAACGACATGGCCAAGCCAGCGAACCCGCTGTATTTTATTTCGTTGCATTATGTCCATGTCGTTGTAAAGCTCATACAGCTCATCATTCCATCGTCTGCGGTACTCGCCGTCGCCAACGCGTAAAGGACCGTAAATCTTC
>NW_016161457.1:0-40590 GCF_001687245.7 Rhagoletis zephyria | reverse complement strand
TGAGCATGTGGAAACTAGTCACAAAGTAGTTGTGGTTTTATAATTACCACTTACTTCACACCCACTTGCACAAGCATATGAATTCGTTGGTTCATAAATTTCAAACTATTCAAAACTTGCTCCAAAATGTACGGCAATGTATTTACATTAGCAAATGCTTCTGGCGCATGCCGAGGCGAATATTTCCGCATGACAGTCTCAAATTTGTACGAATATTACGAGCATTTACGCATTTGCAAGGATAAGAAGTTAAAACTACCAAAAAGTGTGATGTACAGTGGAATTCAGCTATGTAAACGGAAATGTAGAGGAATAACACTAAACGATTTTGTAAAAAAAACAAATGCGGAAGAAATTAGATGATAGTTGATTGGTGTTGCTATCACAGCATAAAAACGAATTTCTCAGAGGCTCCTGATCATTTCATCATCAAAACCGAATCATAGTAACCGAATCAAGCCGAAAACTTTTTATTTTTGTTGAACTTTTCTTGTTCCAATTAAAAAAAAAAAAAGAGTTATTTAGAGTAGCGGTCAACCCGGGTACCTATTAGAGGCAAACAAAAATTATAAAAACATAAGCGAGAAGTTGCAGCAATACAAATTACTTGAAGTTTTGCTACCGTAATATTAAGTAAAAGCATAGACGGACTAAGCAAATTTGTTTGCACATCTGTTTTTGCTCCTTCAACAATTACTTTTATTATTCTTAATATAATTGCCTTTTTTATTAAAATTAAAACTAAAAAATTAGATTGCCGTGAGAAATATAAAATAAAATGAAATTAAATAATTTTTATAATTAACAAAAATATTAAAAATAAAAGAAAATATTTTTAAGAACCGCTCAGAGTGGGGCTCGAATCTGGGCGTTGCTGGGTTTTAGTTCACTGTTCTGACCACTCGGATATCGCGGGTATAAAACCAACTTGCTCGCTTGTTTTATTTTTTTTAATTTGCTCACTTGTTTTATTTTTTTTAATTTTTTGGTTTTCACCAGTGCTGTCATCGAACATTTCCTTGATCTGAATTAATTCTGGCAATTAACTCTAGGACTTAATCCCGAATTAATTCCGAATTAACGAGCTGATCCGGGTCAACGCTGCCGTCTGTTTATGCTTTAACTTTTGTCATGTCGGACAAGTCGACCCTTAATTTTTAAAGCTTCAACTGGTAAACCGGACTGAAATGTAGAGTACCAGTCAAATGTGTACTTTATGTCAACTGTACTTTATGTGAACTGTAAGTGTGATTATTTGAAAATTTGTAAGGAGTAAATAAATTCGAGATTCTTTATTAGCGTTAACCTGTTTACTTAACGTTTTTGAAGATTTGCTTAGGATTATAATTTTTAACGAGAACCAGAGCAAAATGCTTTTGCACAAAAAATTCCGCGTAAATGCTGCTTTTGTGGCTTAACTTGCGAAATTTCTGCATTAGCTTCAATGTTGAGCAATTTGTTTGTAAGTATATGAACTATTTGATAGTTAAGCCGGAGGAGCATTTTAATATAACTAAAATTTGTGGAGATTAGAGATAGAGGGTGTTGAATGTTAAGCTTCCACATCAACATAGCAAAATACCAGCAGAGTTGAGGATGTCTTAAATCTTATTTAATTTTCTTACACCGTTTAGTGAAATATTTCGGATAGTTTCAATTTTGTTGATTATTTTACCCATTCAATCTCAATTTGCAGGTCACTGTAATGCCGAGCTTTTCTATCTTCAATCGGAAAATTTGCAATTTTGTTCTAAGTATGTTTGTGTCTGATTCATGCCTTTCCAAATATTGCGAAACTATTGTCGTTCCTCGGGCGCTCAATTTTCAATAAACTTTTCATCTAACTCACTAACAACGGAGATAATGAACAATAAAGGGTTTTCGGTGGCGCAAATATGTTCTTAATGGAAGGTGAGATGTTCTTTCTCCCTTAATACAAAAACACATATGGACAGACTCACATACATACATATCGTCGCTCGAATAAAGAAACAGTGCAAATGCCACATACACAATTATTCGATAATTGCACCATTGGTTAGACAATCCTTTAATCTATTAGAAAAAACTTTAGTTTTCTTAAATATCTCTTTGGCTCACTGATTTATTCGCGTAAAACGAAATTGTGTTTGTAGGGTTTGTAATGGTTTATAAAAACTTCCAATTCGTTTTTCTCAAAACTATATTATTCATGTTACACTATTTCATTATTCCAGCGACGATATATCATATGTTCGCTTATACATAAGTTCTTATTTTTATTTGTACAGTTTTATGCTTTCGCTCAACGACAGGCTGTTATTATTGAAAGTTAAAGTAATACTAATCTGAAACACCACCTCGATACTTTTATCGTAGATGAGTTGTTGTTAATAATAATTGCTTAAATGGAAACAATTCAATACTTTTAGTTGAGCATGTGGGGATATATGATTATTAAATTTGAAAGATGAAGCGCTTGTTAAATGAATCCTGTATTACGGGATTATTAATACTTTTAGTCAAAGGGTCGCTGAGATAACTTTATAACCATGAAAGTTTCTTCGATTTCTTCACACCCATTCGTCTAAGCACTCTTTTAGTTTTTGAAGTGCAACTTCTTTAGCGGCGGTTGATTGATTGAGAGCAAATTGGCAAGTTCAACGGAAATTTCACACGGACATGGTGCAACGGAAATGATGCAACGGAAATGGTGCAACGGAAATGGTGCAATGGGAATGGTGCAACAGAAATGGTGCAACGGAAATGGTTGGGGCTGAAACAAGTGCTTCTTGTGTGTATGCATATGGTATACAACTAATAAAAGGTTAAAGAATAACACTTAGAAAAAGACCAATACAAGAATGAAAGTAAAGGTGAGTATGTATATACATAGATAAAGCAAAGGATAAAGGCAAGGGTCAAAATAAAAACAAAAACAAAGATGCGTAAAGATAAAGGCAAAAATGAAAACCAAGGTAAATTTAAACGCTTTACCTATATATATATATAATGGCAAAGGTGAAGGGGAATATGTGAAAATGATAAACATAAAAGTAAATACAAAGAGGAGGATGGGATACCGATAAAAGTAAAGATGAAGATATGGGAAGAAAGATTAAAATAAAGAACTATGTATTTTGGAAATTTAGAGATTTTCGGGATTCTCGAGACTTATCGATGAAATAATCGACATCTTTATCGGTTTTGTTATCGAATTTGTTATCGACTTTGTAATCGATATTTATCGATTTTGCTATCGATATTGTTATCGATATTTATCGAATTTTTTTATCGATATTGTTATCGATACTTATCGATTTTGTTATAGCTATTTATCGATTTTGTTATCGACTTTTTTTATCGATATTTATTGATTTTGTTATCGATATTTATAGATTTTGTAACCGATAATTATCGATTTTGTTATCGATATTTATCGACTTTTTGTCGATATTTATCGATTTTTTTATCAATATTTATTGATTTCGTTATCGATATTTATCGATTTTGTTATCAAAATTTATAGATTTCTTTATCGAAATTTATCGATGTTTATCGATTTTTCTATCGATATTCATAGATTTTGTTAGCAATACTTATCGATTTTGTTATCGATGTTTATCGACTTTTTATTGATGTTTATCGATTTTGTTATCGATATTTATCGGGTTTGTTATCGATATTTATCGATTTTGTTATCGATATTTGCGTTTTTGTTATCGATATTTGTCGATTCGGTTATCGACTTTGGTATCGATTATTTATCGATATTTTTATAGATTTTGTTATCAATATTTTTATCGACTTTCTAATCAATTTTGCTCCCAATATTATAACCGATTTTGCTATATTTTGTTGGATGTTACTATCGATATTGTTATCGATAGAGTGTTAAGATAAAAGTGAAGATTAAGGAAAACAGAATAAGGTAAATGTAATTAGAACGAACAGTAGTAGAGATAGGGAACTAGGTAGAAAAAAGACAAAAAATATAACCTTAAGCAAAAGCAGATGAATGTATGTATGTCCATATTTATGTATATTGGTTATGAGAAAAAAAAGAGATTCGTATCGTAAGTTTCACTTCTCCAGTGTGGCCCAGGCGCACTTACTTTTTTTCAATTCAGATTTTTTTTCTTAAAAATTCGACAGATCAGAGGCATTTTATGGTATAATATTGGTCAATGATAGGGTTTCTTCAGAATTGAATGCTCTACAAATGTGTCCGTTTCACCAACTCCAATTTTTTCGTGACATTCTTGTTATTTTGCCCCTATTTTGTAAATAAAAAGTGCTAAAGAAAAAATCTAGATGAAAAACTGGTAGGAAATTCCGTTACTTTTTGAACCATTTAGCTCAAAAAAATCCATTAAAATTACACACTTCCCTAAATTCAAAGCTCCAACAGCTTGTAGGAAATTTAATTTGAGCACTTAATAAAATATTTAGGGCTCAAATTTTCAGGTACATATTCTTAATTTTTTTTTTGGTATTTCCGCAAAACTTCGAGATGGGAGTGAAAAAATAGTACACAAATGTATATAATATATGTACATTAGACTGCATCGCTCCCCATACAAAGAAAAATCGGTACATATGCACACAATATGTATATGCTTATGTTTACATCACAGCACCCTTATTAAAGCAAATAAATATATTTTATTTTATTCCTATTTTTGTATTTCCCTGCCATTTTTTAATTACGAATTTGAAGTAATTTTCACCCTGCGAAACTGCTTTCGTCAGTTTTGTGGTTAAAAATTTGCGTTAGATTAATTTAATTTGTAAACCTGATGAGCTCTGAGTGTGAAATTTGTTGTTGTCGAGTGGATTATAAACAAACCGGTACTCCTACACAAACCAAACTTTAAGTGTTACAGCTATGTAATTAGTGTAGTAACTCACAAAAGGTTGGTTTGTTTATTTTTCTAAAAAAAAATTACTTTGATTTTATGGCTGAGTGATTGTGACATGAAAATGTTAAGGAGTGATATAGAAGTTTACATAACAAACGGCAAAGGGGAGCGCAGCATGGGTATGTGCATATGTGTGAGTGACAAAGTGTTTTCAGCTAAATGAACTTTAGGGTTAAAACCAACGACCATACATAATATATGTATGTATGTATATTAGACTGCATCACTCCCCATACAAAAAAAAAATCGGTGCTATTTTTCCATTGGAATTATAAAATCTATTATATTTTAAGACGTCCGACTCAGCCTGCCGTAATTGTCTAAACCAACAAAACAGAAACATGGCTCAGAAAAAAATAAATCCAGCTCAAGTGTTGTATTTTGATGCCTAAACTTAACTATTTCGTTCAAAAGCTGACGCAGTTCAAATTCAAAATCTTCGGAATCCGTCACCCACGCATACAAGTCTATAGATGCGCGCAAACACCTACATGTTTTCTAATTTTTTATAATTTTTTAAAAATTGGCGTGGCACCGCCCACTTATGATAAAATGCTGTATCTCTGTAGTCCCTTCACCAATCCCCACCAAGCTCGGTGCGAACATTGCCTAGAGCCTTGCCAATATACCCGTTGAAAATTTTTGAAATCAGACAAGAACCACGCCCACCTCCTATATAACGGCAGTGTACAGAAATACGAAAACGAAACAGAAATACGATAAATTAGTAACTATTTAAGCTAATTTACTAAAAATCTTTATATGAAATGACCTCTTTGCAGAAAATGATACTCAGGGACATTTTTGGAAAATGGGCTTGGCATCGCCCACTCACGCCTACATACATATGTGTATCTCGGTAACCGATTTATCAAACCAAACTCGGCCACAGAATCACAGCGAACTGAGTCAATGCGCTGTACACATACATATTTGAACTTAGCTATGACCAAATGTACATATATGAACATTGCATCAATTAAACATTTGCTGGTGAAGTTAAATGGAGAAGTTAATTTGCATAAACCCTAGCCTCAAAGCAAATAAAACACACCGTTATTGACTTCCAGAGCAACACAAAGGGAATGCACTTACATATGTATCTAGATATTAGTCTAACCGGCACAGGATATGTAATGAACATAAGTGCACTATGCTGAACGAAAGGAGCTCCATGATGCGAGTAGTGGAGCATAAAAAATGAATCAATAAATGCATGAAATATAATTTTCCAATCAATTAATTTTTGAGTATCGTCCAATACATGACCGCACCGAATGGGTGTAAGCCAGCAGACCAGAATCGAAAGTCATCGAGTGAGTACGGCCTGAACGCCGTACGCTGCTTCACCTACCGCACGGACACTTACATATGTTAAAATACATACATATGTACATTTTCAAATGGTGTTCAAAAGGGAGGTCACGTGCGCAAGCAATGGCCGCTTTGTTAGTGTTCGAACCTTAGAGAGTTGCAAAATTAACTCACCGGCAGTGGATGCGGGCAGGCACGGCTTTTATTGCGTCTATTCTATGGTCGGTTGGTTGCGCTGCGTTTTTGACAACACTTCAACCGCTTGAACCCGGCCAATGCTGTCAGCTTCAACAAACTATATATGCATAGTCAACCAGTAAAAGTCAACCAAACCAACAATATAAACAATATGGGTGCTCGCTATGAATGTAAAAACTCACACGTAAACAAACTCATACAACTGTACTCGAAATCTGTTGAAGCAACCCTGCAGGGAAACCGCGGACTGGTGCATAAAATTTCTAGTTCCCTACAAGAACTTTATCGCCAAAAACGAACCAGTCCGATAGTAAGTAGATCCCCACCAGTTCAAAATCAGCGAAATGTGGGACTCATAAAAAAACTATTTTATTTCTCTTTTTTCATTAGAAATCTATATCTAAAGTGACGAATTTAGAACTGGTTCGGAATTATAGAAAAAGGGACGGCGTTCGACGTGGCGTGAGAAAGCTGTTTTATTACTTCGCCTGTTTATTGCGCAATTCATCTCACCTGATTGTACCGAGTATATGTTCAAATTTAGAAGTCACAGAGTAGGTAAAATTTTACATATTTTTACATCACTACATCGTACCACATGTTTCGAATCATGATTCAATAATGAAAGGTTTTGTAAGTAGCTTTTTTCTAAAAAAAAAAACCCACAGGGATGGTTTTTGGAAGCAGGAAAAAAGGGGAAGAATTCAATCACACTTCCTAAAATGGTAGCTAAATTCTGCAAAAAGGTGAGGATATTAGCGCATAGTGGTAGTTTAAAACTAAAACGAATTATATTTAATTTTTTAATTAAAACCAGCTTATTTACATTAAATATAACTCCTGATTGTTATTAAAAATGAATATTTCTATGAATGCATGAATGCTGCGTACGACAGACGGCGCATAACTCGAGAATGGGTGGTCCACTTTGAGCTACTTTTTTGGTGTGTTTGTTTGCCTTGCGGTACCATTTACAATAGATGGATATGAAGAAGCTATTTGTTTGTGGAAAAATTATGGAATATTGATTAAAAAACGCAAAATAAAAACATTTGTAGCTTACGTCTCTTTCGCTAACCATATAGCGATAGTGAATTATTTTTTTCACTACCACTATGCACTTAGTGGTAATGCATTTCAAATTTCACTACCACTGTATGGTTAGTGGTAGTTCATTTCAAATTTCACTACCACTATATGGTTTAATTAATTAAATTTGTACATAAAAGTGTGCAGCAGTTTGTTTGGATTTATTTAAAACGGGAACATACAATTTTGTCAAAAGCTTACAAAACGCTTTCAAATAAAACATTTGCCTATTTGAAATTTTGAGGCGCTTAAAGCAAGTGAAGCAAAGCTCCCATTTGGGTACCCCTCATACGTTTAGTATATTCCAAATTACTTTTGACAGTGCTCAAAACGAAGCAAGCCTGCATTGGACCAGTGCCTTAACAATGCTACACACATGGCAACGGTCGAACTACATGCCCTGGTTGCCTCAACGGTTGTCTCGTGTGTAGTCAGTATAAAAACCTTTTAGGTACAATATCGCCTATTTAGGTAAATTTACTTTTTACATTATATGATATTAGATACAATCTAAAATATTGAGTTATCATCCCTGGCATGGGATATTCTACTTGTTCGACACTTGATGATAATGCTAAACTAAAAGGGCACTGGCCTTTCAGCAACGCAGTGAACACAAATAAGTTAAAGCAAAACTAAGGTAAGCGCTTCGCTAGGCGCACGAGACACATTTGGCAATGCGCGTTCAATCAAAAAAGAGGCGTCATAAATTGTTGACTTAGTGAACCTAAATAACAACGCATGCTAACGCTAAAAGCTACAGAGGTCACAATGAAGGCAAGCATGCACTGGAAAGTGGTTGGAAAATAAAGCAGCTGCACGTGTCCAGTGGACACCGAAAGGTCACCGTGTGGTATGAGTGACATGAGTTCGATCATTTACGTTCCATTGAATGTGCGCTGACTGCGGAACACGAATGAATAAGTGTGTTTGTTCGTAACGGCGTAACGTTTTGTGCGCGATGATGCGTGCATAATATTAGATTTTCATGAACTTGTTACCTTAATTTATGAACTGCCGGCCACAAATACTCCGAGGAAAACGAAGGGTTTTGTAGCTTTTGCAATAAAACAAATTTGCCAAATGTGAAGCTATTTGCATTAATTTCGTTTCACTGATTTTTCGAATGGATTTCGATTTTACAAAGTTATGGTTGGACAGCCTAGGTTTTTCTTGGTAGCATGAATGCGACGGTTCAGACAAAGTTATTTATGCGCCACTGCCAAACAATTTCGCATACGGCTAAAGTTTTCATGTGTTTCAATTTATGCTGATAGATAATAAGCAAAGTTATAACACTACTTCGTGTAGGTAGTTAAATGTGTGCGTATTTCACCTGGGGCTATCTCGTTTGCCCTGGCTTTATAAAGCGAGAGTTACTGAGCACATAATGCGATAACAAAACGAATAATTATGAGTAATTTGGTAAGTGAGCATTCAAGTAGATTAGTTAGCAGGCTTGGCGACCGAAAAGTGGGTAAAATGTATTTAGTCATATTTAAATGCAATTTATTTCAGTTATCTTATACTAGGGTCATTCCATTGAAAAAAGGAAAACGTCATAAATTTAAATGTGCTCTAATTATTTCTATTTCAGTAGTTATCTACTTTGAAATGACTACATTTCATTAATCTGCACAAGGGCAACCTAGAGTTCTATTCAGTGTCCCACCAGTCACATTCATCAATTCAGCAATATTACACATAACTAAAACTCACAATTGATCACATTCTGGAGTAAAATGTCCCACCAGTCACAATGGAATGGCCAATAGTTTAAATGATGGTTTTATAGAACAGCATATGTAACTTATTACTGCTAAACGCCTTTGTTTAACAGCGATAACGATAAATTTGTGTTTTATGTAAATTTTATTAATAATAACTATTTATACCATCGGTCTTGCAGTCAGCTTAACGTACGGATCATTGCTTTTTGCTATCGATATTTAAAACTGTTCAGCTAAACAAAACTAAATTCATCAGTTAACCAGAATGTATCCGAAATAAAGTAAGAGATATCGCATACCTATCTCTGAGTTTAACAACTATTTTGGCGTATAATGGCGTCTGTCGTTTCGGTATTGATTATAGATAGGCGCGGGATATCACGTATTTATTTCAAAATGGCCAATATGGGTGGTATCGGGAAAGCCTTTAAAAACTTTGCTGCTGCCACGGGACAAAAATTCTTTCCCGACACTCTCGAAAAAACCGCAACCTTTGCAAATTCAGAAAAAATTATCGCAATATGCAAGATCTTTCATCATCTTTTTTTATTTGAAATTAATTTCAAAAAAACATGTGCATTTTTCTTAATAATAGATTTCGGAGCCCACGGGACCGCGGCACAATGTTGCAAAAACGTCGCGATGAGCGGGTTCGGGACTTAATCCTTTGTCAGCATTTGTACGATATACCGCACACATTTTTTGCAACTTTCACGATTCATTTTCCAACGTTGTCACATACGAAAAAGGGCATCTAATTATCGGGAGATCTTTTATATTTCCTAAATAAAAGCTTAAACAAGTAGAAAAATTTTCCATATGTATGTATATTTGCATTTTTATCAGTTTTTGGTAAAAAAATTAAACAATTAATCAAAAAGTGTGTACGATATACATACATATCATACAAATGCCCCGGACTCATACATAAATTTGGTCGATTTATCGTACAAATGGTGGCGATGAGATTTTAGGACTTTGCAAGACTGTAGGATAAGCTTCGTGGACATAGTATTTTGTATCACATCTATTGCAAGAAATATAATTTTTTTTTGCAATTTTGTCAAAAATATAACATATGTTTTAGGTAGAAATAACATCACTGGAGACAAGATATTTTGTAATAAAAGAGAATCTGCATTAAAAAAATATTTTTTAGTTTGAAGTAGTGTTTTGGAAATCCCTTCAAGGTTTATTTTTTTGTTTAAAGTCACAATTAAAAAAAAATAAAAATGATAGTTTTTAACAAAGGAAATGAAAAAATAAAAAACTATATTAAAAACATAAAAAAAAACATTATGAACATGCAACAGACTTGCATCTGCTAACTACTCCATGCAAGTTTTTATTTTAGTTACCAATAAATTTAAACAGATATCACAATTTTCATTATTTTTCTTTTTATTGCAATAGTTAAGAATAGAAATTTAATTTTAGCTGAAAATGCGACTTTTTTGCCTAAAGAAGCAAAACCGTGTATTTACCAAAAATGCCACATAAATACTCCTTTCTCTGACTTTGTTCGATATATCGTACAAATTTTAATGAGCTGTAAACCACGCCCGGACAATCAACAATTTTTTTGTAATTTTATTATAATTTTAGACAAAATATTGGTAAAAATTGAGTTTTGAAGTTTTTGGATGACTAGTGTAGAAAATGGTGTGAAAAGTTTAAAAATTAAAGCTCGGGATGGGCGTGTTCGCGATTGAATATTTAGTACCGTTCATTGTTCAAATGTTGTAGATGTATTTTTTGAGCTTCACAAAACGCTTATTGCACGAGAAGTAATTAAATGATTTCAAAGAAAAACAATCGCTAGTTTACCGAAAGATTCACTTTTGTAAATGATTAGTTCATTTTCTGTCGTAGAAATCCCAGTATTATTGGGTTATTTTGAGGTAAACTTTGAGAATTGAAAGTGCTTTAGCAACTTAGGCTATTTTTTATTTCCAACATTTTTAATTCGCAAATCGCTTTTAAGTCTAAAAGCCATTTAAGGTCAAGAATGAGCTGTCTTAATATTAGCATGATAAAAATCTTAAGGCATGACGATTTGATCACACAAATTCACTGCGGATTTAGATACGTCAAAAACACAACCAAGGTAAAAAACTTTTCTTAACTTATTTAGTTTTACATTAACTTGATTAACGCAGAGTTCTACCATATCTTCTAAAAAGGCAACATGTCTCACTCTGAATGAAACTGGTATAGTAAAAATATAGTATCGTGGCTGTTTATAAATAAAGTTCGCAATCATTTTTGAAAATTATATAATTTTTGGATTTACGCGAATAAATATAAAATATTTCAGTATATCCCTTTCTGTATCTTTACCTCTATCTGTTTTTTTTTTACCTTTATCTTTATCTACAACCAGATAATTTTCTTTGTTTTTATCTTCTCCTTATTTTCAATTCCGCCTTATCGTGAGGAGCTAAGTAGAGCCAAGGTTTCTGAGATGCAATTATCCGAAAGCTGAAAAGTTTCACTCGAAGGTGTGCCTTTGGAGTTGCTTTCAATTAATCAGTTCGGCGCTAACTTTAACGCATGAGATGATGTGCACTAGACTGCACATAATAAAACGGAATTTTTTATCTCGCAATCAATTTTCTCCTTGGAACCTTATCAATAAGTTAGTACACCAAGCCTTACAGCTACTATTTTCACCGGAAAACATGCCAATGTTGATATTAGACATTGTTGTCGCTCATTTTTAATTTTGCCGCTGCCGCCGGTCATAAAATCAGCTCTCAGGGAAATAGTAGCAAGAATCAAAATGGCAGAATCTGGTTATTCATCTTTTCGCTTCTGTATTTTTATATTTTTTGTTTGTCATTCAACTGATGCGAATTTCGTTTACGTTCTGTTTTATTGGGCGAAATGTTGCGGCGAACATCGCCCAGCCGCATCGCTCCGATCGACGAAATTCGCACAGCGACTTGGTTCTTTTTATACTTTTACTAAAATATTTAATTTTATGAACAGTAAAGTTGTATTTACTGGGGTAACATTTAAGTTATTGGAATTTATGAGCTAAGGACACAAAAAATTCCCATTAACCCTTCTATTATTTTAGTCGCTGAGGAATAATCGGAATATAAAAAAAAACAAAGAAGATGTTTAAAGGTAAAAAACATATATATCGACGACTTATATAATAGTTGTTTAAATTTGCCAAAAATGATAATTTTATGTTAAAATATCTCACAAACCTTGCAAACAGGAGCAATTCTGACACCATGTTTAGAATTCTCAGAAAACAAATGGTATAGAATTGTTGGCCTGTGCAAATCTTATGTACATCCATGAGTTCGTTTAGAATATTCATACTCACCAACCCTACACTGTTTAGCACAATAATAATCGTTAAAAAGTCAGCAGTAGAGTAGGTAGTGCTCTCGACCCTGAGCATAGAAAACGCGATTAACTTTGTGGCTACATAGACGAAAGTTTTGTTGCTGCTTTGTTCGCTTTATGTTTAGTTTATTTATTGTGGTTGCCGTAAATAGGTATGTATTTACCCAGCAAACATTGAGGTTAGTTATCGATTAGAAAATGATTGGAGGACTAGCCACATTCTCCAATCTCAAACGTCAGAGAACGACTCGAAAAACTATCGAGAATCATAGCGGTCTCAACAAAAATGGGACATAGTTCTCGACTCGAGAAAATATTAATTCTCTAATAGAATTTTTTTGTTTATCTCTAATGGGATTAGAATGTGAATTTCAAACTGCTGTTTTGCTTTATTAAAAAAAACGCTTTGTTTGTAAAATTTGTACTAAATGTATTCGCAATAAAATAATAATAAATTAATTGAACTTAAAAATAACTTATGATCCATTCAATTGGAATATTGCTTATTTACATTTATTTGAATTTACGTGGTTTCTCTAATCGTTCTCGAATCGAATTCTAATGTAGTTCTCTAACTTCGTCATCGACTCGAGAACGATCAGAGTATTACCCTAGTTATCTAATGTAGAGATCCGAATTTCTCTAACGTTAAGAACTTTGTTTTCTGGGTATATTCCCATATGTATTTATGTCAGTAAACGTTAGAAAATGCATTTACGTAGCTGAGGGCGTATATCTGTGGGTTCATAGAATTTAATTAAGTGTGAAGCATGAGATAATTAAATACAGACATATGCGTAAGTATGTGGGTTCTCGCACCTTTCGTCACACTCGACTACTGTCAAATAACCGGCGACTTTGTTGGCTTAATACCCGTGGCATATATACAAGTACATAGATATGTGTATCGGTACAAATGGAATAAGTTTGTTGGTTTGTTTGCTTTATTTGGCATCAGTTGAATGCACTAGTGTAGTACTACTAGACCTGACGACTAAATTTAAAAGGAGTTTCTTAAATAAACTTGAAGCTTTTTTAACAAAATTTGATTCAATTAGTAACTAAATACTGATGGTATTTATAAGCCAAAAGTACATATTATATTTACATATACATATCGTCGCTACCATGTCAAACTATCGAATGTTCGAAAATGCTTTTTCAATCACGATACCTTGCGTATGCATTTAGAGTGACAAGCAAATTGGTAAATCGTCATATTTTGAATCTTCTTAGAAGCAGAGGATACTAGCTTTAACAAAGTGTCGAATCCCACACATTTTTCTAATGACTACAACATTTTTTAAGACACTTTCTTTGCTTTCCTGAAAAGTATCCATTTCCACATTCGATAGCTTGGCATGGGAGCCACGATATATAGGAGATGAAGGAATCAAGTAAAAGTATCTGAACTGAACATCTAGCAAGACAAGAAAAAAAAGTAAGTGCGCCTGGGCCACACTGGAGAAGTTAAACTTACGTTACATACATACCTATTTGGTCTCATAACCAATATACATACACACATATGTACATACAAAATATATCTGCTTTTGCATAAGGTTATATTTTTTGTCTTTTCTATCTAGGTCCCTATCTCTACACCTGCTCGTTCTAATTACATTTATGTTATTTGGTTTTGCTTTATCTTCAATTTTATCTTCATACTCTACCGATAACAAAATCGATAGTAACATCCAATAAAATATCGATGACAAACCGATAAAAATATCTATAACAAAATCTATGAAAAATTCGATAATAATTTCGATAGCAGAAACGATAATAATATTGGTAGAAAAATCTATTAGCAACTCGATAAAAATATCAATAAAAATATCCATAACAAAATCGATAAAAATATGCATAACGAAATCGATAAAAATATCTATTAAGATATCCATAACAAAACCGATAAGTATCGATAACAAAATTGATAAATGTCGATTGCAAAATCGATATATATTGATAACAAAATCGAAAAAAAAATCGATAAATATTGATAACAAAATCGATAAATATCGATAAAAATATCGATAACAAAAATCGACAAAAATATCGGTAAAACTGTCCATAAAAAAATCGATAAAAATATCCATAACAAAATCGAACAATTTCGACAACAAAATCGATAAATATCGATAACAAAATCGATAAAAATATCGATCAAAAAATCGATAAAAATATCGATAAAAAATGGATAAAACATCCATGACAGAATCGATAAAAAAATCGATAAAAATAACCATATCAAAATCGACAAAAATTGATAACTAAATCGATATATATTGATAACAAAATCGATAAAAAAAGTCGATAAATATCGATAACAAATCGATAAATATCGATAACAAAATCGAGAAATATCGATAACAAAATAGATAGATATCGAAACAGTATCGATAAATATCGATAAACCTCGATAACAAAATCGATAGATATTGAAAAAGATCGATAAAAATATCAATAACAAAATCGATAAATATCGATAGCTAAATTGATAAAAAATATCGCTAACAAAATAGTTAAAAATATCGATTACAAAATCGATAACAAATCGTTTGCAAAGTCGATAGCAAATAGACAAAAATATAGATAAAAATATCGATTATTATATTGATGAGTTCAGAAAATATCGATAGCAAAATTGATAACAATATCAGACAAAAATATCGATTATTTTATCGATAAGTCTCTAGAATCCCGAAAATCTCTAAAATCCCAAAATAGTTCCCAGATTGAGTCTCTGTGTCTCTCTCTATATCCTTTCCTCTTTAATTACCTTTACTTTAATCATTCTTCTCCTATCTTCATCTTTACTTTTATCAGTATCCTCATCCTCCTCTTTGTCTTTACTTTTATGTTTATCATTTACTTCATCTACATATTCGCCTTCACCTTTGTCCTTATATACATATATAAGTAAAGTGTTTAAATTTACCTTGGTCTTCATTTTTGCCTTTATCTGTATGCATCTTTGGTTTTGTTTTCATTTTTACTATTGCCTCTATCCTTTTCTTTACCTATGTAAGTAGTCACCTTTACTTTCATTCTTGTATTGGTCTTTTCTAAGTGTTATTCTTTAACCTTTTATTAGTAAATTTTTTTTAGATTAATACCTTTTATTAGTAAATTTTTGTTAGATTAATACCATATGCATACACACAGGAAGCACTTGTTTCAGCCCCAACCATTTCCGTTGCACCATTTCCGTGTGCAATTTCCGTTGAATTTGCCAACCAACTGCCGCTAAAGAAGTTTCACTTCAAAAAATTATTTATTAAGAATTTAGTGCAAATGATTATTAGCTGAAGTTAGTTAAGACAATGATGACTAATTGTACATGTAGAGGCACACTTAAATTAACATTAAAAATTTGATCTAACATTTAAAAAGAAAAACTATGCATGCTCACAAAACGATTTCGCATAAGCTAGGCAGCTAGGTAGCAGGTGTAAAGTTGATTTAAACTTACTCTCCTTACGTATGCTAACCTGTTGAGTATCGCAGCATGGACTCCAATCAGACAATGGGACATTCAGACTGTAACTGTAAGCGAAAGATGTAATTTTTTTCGCTTTAAGTCGACCTCTGGGCACTGTTTTTCTACCCGAGGCCAAGCGAACTAGTAAAAATCGGAAAATGACAGCGGCCACCTTCTACATAAGGGTAATTTTTAGAAATATGACTGTGATATTTCAGTAAA
This sequence comes from Rhagoletis zephyria, assembly GCF_001687245.7. Lineage (NCBI taxonomy): Eukaryota > Metazoa > Arthropoda > Insecta > Diptera > Tephritidae > Rhagoletis > Rhagoletis zephyria. The sequence goes on along the minus strand of NW_016161457.1, from coordinate 24,289 downwards.
TTCTAAAGCCAGAACTTCTACTTTACTTACTTAACCTTTTAGAAAAAAACTCGAAACGGCCAAAATATGACCATATTTGTATATCTCAACAACCTTTGTACCAAATTCTAAACTCGGTTCGATTACTGCCTTTATTCTTGCTAAGTACGTCATAGGAAGTGGTTGGAGCCATGCTGAGGTAATCCAGGTGAGTTTACGCTTCACACCGATCATTTGGTTATTAGATGAAGATCGAACCTTCAATAAACTTATTGCGATTGGGCGTAATTTGGGATGCCAGCTCCTCAATGAAATTTAATAAAATCCTGGGATTCCGCCCTTGAGGGATCCTCTAGTTTTCCCAACTGAATATAATTTAAGTTTTGGAGGTGTTTCTGTGTTTTCTTGTCGTAAATAAAATCATAAATAATGCACTCAAGCATGTATTACCGAAATTACAACTGCACTTGCGTAGCATAGTATGTGGTTAACATAGTAGTAGGACATAGTCCTACGAATTGTTTCAAGAGAAAATCAAGTAACCTTGACGATAGTAATTAGAATCTCCCACCATTCACTTCATTTTTACAAATGGGTGTTTCCATGAAAATGTAAACCGAAAATGCAAGCGAATGAATTCAAACGGCTTTATAACTTTAAATTTCGTATTCAGATGGCGGAAAAAGGTTTTGAAAATGCGAAACGGTGGAGAGATGAACCGAAAAAACTAAACTAAAAATTTAATTTAGCATGTGTTACTAGTAAAAATATTGTATGGGGGAAAAATCTGTCGCGTACGTTATGTCGCGTACGTTATTATGTTTATTATTTTTTTTTAATAAAAACTAACCAGAGATAATTTCTATTAAAAAATGGAAAGGTACATACTGCAGTATAACAGTTGGGTGGGGTTTAGTACCGCTCACAACTATTTCGGGCTATTCCGTCCAAATGGGTGGCCCGATCCAAAAAAAAATTTCACACACTTGTAGTCAAGGGTCCACGCAATATTTTAACACTCACTTTTGTAAATTTTGGTTACTAATTTATTTACAAATTGGGTTTGAAATATGCCCTTTTTTGTAAAATTCGGAAATTAGCGTACATTTATTACTCCTATTCTGCTTAAATTAGCCACTTCACCAATATATTTTTGTATTCCCCTTCACTTTACACTTTACTTGATTTGTTATAACTTGCTTTACGACTTTAATATTAACCAATTCATCACAATTCATTAAATAAAAACACCTTCAAAATCACGCGTCTGACTTTGGTTGCATATGCAAATTAAATGGCGGAGTTCAGCTGTCAAACTCCAAAATATGCAAAAGAATGAGAGACAAAAGAAGATAGGATATAACCCAGTAAGCATTAAAAATATACAAAGGTGTTCTCTGAAAAAGGTGTTCAGCTCCTTTTCTTCGCAAAACAGAAAGGAGAATTCTACTACCTGAGGGTTATAATCCCTAAGTGCGGCCGAAGGCCGCCTACGCAGAAAGGTGTTCTCCGCAAAAGGTGTTCAGCCCCCCTTCTTTGGCAACACAGAAAGGAGAATTCTACTGCCTGAGGGTTATAATCCCTAAGTGCGGCCGAAGGCCGCCTACGCAGAAAGGTGTTCTCTGCAAAAGGGGTTCAGAACCCCTTCTTTGGCAACACAGAAAGGAGAATTCTACTGCCTGAGGGTTATAATCCCTAAGTGCGGCCGAAGGCCGCCTACGCAGAAAGGTGNTCTCTGCAAAAGGTGTTCAGCCCCCCTTCTTTGGCAACACAGAAAGGAGAATTCTACTGCCTGAGGGTTATAATCCCTAAGTGCGGCCGAAGGCCGCTTACGTAGAAAGGAATTCTACGCAAAAATACATTTGTTAAAAAGAACATTTTTTTTTATAAAAACTTTTTTTTCTATTTTTAATTAACTTTTTATTCTTTATTCAAATCCCCCCATATCTAATTTGGCATAATTTCTTTTATTAAAAAATCCCACGGTTTCTGTTAGTTGGGTCATATTCCACTTCAAACTGCTCAGTTTGCCTAAGAAAAATCCGTTTTTCCCCCTTTTTCAAACGGTTCCCTAGGTGCCTGTGGGAGGAGTCCAAGGGAGGGGTTCCCCTTTTTAGAAAGCGGCGACTGTCTCCTTTCTATTGGGGGGTGTTTTGGGGGCCCCGCCCCCTCTCCCTCCGCCCCCACCCAAAAAACGGTGTGAGTGGTACTAAACATTTCCCTAACAGTTTCAAAACATTGTATTGATAAGTTTTGGAAGTCAGCCACTCTTGCCAACAAGTGCTACTTTGGACTCAGTAGGCAATTCAGGAGTAAAGTTCTCTCTCATCGTTCGAAAACTACACTCTATAAGTCATTCATCATGCCCGTGCTGGTATATGGCGTCGGTTGGCACAGAAGAGAAACGACTGGCGTGCCTTGTTGAACTCGGCCAAAATCGCTTAGGCGTTTACGGAGCCAAATGAGAAGTAGAAGAAGAAACATTTGGGATTTTTGGAGTTGTGAGCGTTTTTGATTTACTGTGCGATTTGTATTTACATATTTATACATATGCACGTAAGTCCATTAAAATGCCAAACATTCGTAAACACTTACATATTTACATATTATAAACTTGCATACTAAAGAGCGACTATGTGATACTATAAATACCGGATGCTCATCCTAGCCCATGGCATGTGACAAAATGTTAAAAGTCTCCGTACATTTGCATATAACACATGCAGACACACACAAACATGCATTCTCCTCTTCGCGGTGTTATGGCATGCAACAGTACACGTATACCGTGTGGCGAACGTTTGATCTTACTGCCAGTCTCCATATCAGACCTACATTTTTGGATGTGCCTGCATTTTTCCATCGCCATATTAAATTTGCAACTTCCGCTACTTGTCAGGCTCATCAGTATTTTGTTGCCGTGGCTGCTCCCGTTTCTGTTTCTGCTACATGCGTCAACAACGCGTTGCACCCATTTTATATCGAATTACTGCCGGTAAAGTACTAGAAAAAAATACTTGCACGCGAGCAAAAGCGATTATTACAATGCATGAAATATTCTGTTGCTGCTGTAAAACAACGACGAAGTAAACCAGTTGATGACATGACTGTTTGAGCAGAAAAAAAAGTGATATATTTTAGAGCAGTGGTATCCAACCGAGTTCGAACCGAGGCCTACTTTGAAACCATTGCTATGCTTTGAGGACAACGTCTAAATTAGCTTCAATCTTAATTTATCCCTATAAAAACCTTTATGTATAAATAAAATTTATACAGCTAGCTAAAACAAAGGAATGCACATAAATAAAGAAACTTCGTTTTATTGTGACAACAACAATTTCCTCTTAATTGATAAAGCAGTGTTTCCATTATGATTCATAAATCGATTTTTTAAAAAAAAAAAAAAACACTGGTTCCATAGAGAACATTTCGTCACGTAAAATGCAAAAATCTGTACCTACAGTATTCCCCACTTGTCACCCGGTTAATTGATTTGAATTACCTTATCGGTAAAAAAATATTGCATGAAACCTATTGCATGTACCTTAAATTTTCCCCGGTTAATTGTTCTTTACATTTATTTTATCTTTTTATATACCTCTCATAATGTGAGGACAAGTATAAACACTTACGTATGAACAATAACAAATATAAATTGTTTTTATTCCTTATATGATTTCGTTTAAAGTTTAAACTATATAAATATTAAATTCAAAAAGGAACACATGCATTTTCTTTTAATTGATCAAGATGTCCAATTGTAATTGAACTAGCTGTTCAATTAAACGAGTATCGGCTAATTGATTTCCCCCTTAATTGAACTAAAATTGTGCAATATTTGAGGTGAAATTAAGCGGGGAATACTGCAACAAAAAACTCAAAATTTTTATTGATTATGATGCATTTCATCATTTGTATTCATGCACCGTTTTTCGTACTTCGATCGCAACTGAAGAAATTTTTCCACGTAATGTACCCCGCAAGAATTTCCAAGTTCAAAAGAAGAGCAAACGACGGGGAAAGCTGACACTTTTGCTCTGCCACCAGCCTCGTTCATATGTACATTTTCTCCACAAACGCAAAGATTACAGTCATAATTTCTGAAACCCATTATTGAGATTATTAATTTTGTAATTACATATATCATTTAAAATGCCACGTCGGATAGCCTTGTCTCATGGTAATTGCGAATTTCTTCATTAATGTCTTTGGATTTTAGAAATATCTGTATTTACAATTGCATAATCTCTTTTACAATTGGCTATTGTAACTTTCAATTGAAGCTTTCTCATTTACAATTGAGGATTTTCATTTTAAATTCACACTTTCGTATTTACAACTGGAAATGGCGTAGTTCGATACAAAGTATTCTTTTGTCCATATTTTTGTTTGGGGCGACTAAAATAAAGGTCGCGAGCTATTAGGCGCCCGCAAATTACCGATTGGACAGCACTGTTTCAGAGCATGCATATACATACATACATATATGTATATGAGCCTACTATTTATATATGCATATATGGTAGATTATTTGACTGGCAACGTTACATTCGTACACATTTTTTCTACAATATGAAACAACTGTCTATTAAATAACTTAAAATAAACTGGGATTTTTAGGCGGTATGATTAGGCATGGTCAAATCTATGTCTCAGTAAAATAAGGGTTTTAATAAATCCTTGGGTTTCAAAGTTATAGGCATTCGAATGTGCACTCGATTATCCTTAAAAGTCCTAACAAGGTGAAAAATCATCCTATAGGAAAATTTTTCACACGGAAATCTTTGTAAAACCACTTATGTTTCTTAACTTAACAAAGAATATTTTACAAATGTTTGCTTTGCTTTCCTAGTATAATTCGAAATTGTCCACCTAAATACTTTCTTAAATATGTCTTATTAATTTTTGCTAAAATCAAATAGAAAAGTTTGCAAGTCAATAAAAAAAATTTTATAAAAAGAAAAACACTGACCACGTTACACTTATTTATTAGGTAGTTGTGCAACGAAGTCAGCTTCGATTGTTTTTTTATATGACTTATTTAGGATATCGACAACATTATGAAAACAAGTTAAATATCCTTTTGTAAAGGATACTTAAGTATCCGAAAAACATCTTTTTTAGTTTTTCACTGGCTACGTTATACTTAGCATTTGCGATACATTTCATTACGACTTAATAGGAGATCTAAAGAACTTTTTTAGTAACTTGGAACGTATTTTGTTAAACTAATTTATTTTCTATCGTTCAGAACTTTATCAGCCCAAATAAACAAAGGAAAGCTTATGTTTTTGAATTTTTCCATGCTTTAATATTGAAAATAGTTTCTAGGTTCGTAAAAAATCTTTCGAAAAATGACAAAATATTAAACACAAAATGCTTAGATATGATAAGAATTAGTGTTAGAAGACACTGACAGATAAAGTGAATACTCATAATCACCAATATGTACAATATTTGAAAAAAAAATAAATAAAAAAATCGGACTGGTTTACTTTTCTGTAGAATCGACCATATGAATTTTTATACATACCTCAGAAAAGAAAATACAATAAAATTATTTGAAAACTTTTGTTCATGTCAACATTTTTTAAAATATACGAACATCTCTATGCAATTTTTAACAATTTTTTAGCGAATTTCCGACTTATACCTTAATAAGTCATTCATACTTTGAGCTAGTTTTGAGGTCAGGAAATATTCCTTTCGCTAAAAATTTTGAAATCTTTTACTTACCGTTTCACGAAGAAATTTAAGCGAAATTTTTTTTTTTTCTAAGTTTCCATATTAAATTCAAATAAAAAAATCATTTTTCAATTAAATTTCTTTTGTGAAATTGCCTATTAGAAATCTGTAACACTGAATATATATTAGAAACCTTTGACGCTGAATAATTCATAGACAGGACACTGCTGGAAGTAATTCTGGTGCTGCAGTCATTAATGAAAAACCTACATATATTTCATTTTTTCTTGTATGCTGTAAATAGCTGTATATGATACAAAATTGTAATTTTGGAATATTTAACATAAAACTGAAAATAGCACGTCTGTAGAAGCAAATATTCAAGACCAAAGGTCACAGAAGTTGTTTCTTTGCAATTTTCAGTTAAACGGTAATGCTGAATTTCCATTAGGCATTAAATGACCACCAGTTTTAATGACAATGTTGGGAATTAAAAAATATTACGAAACCTTACTAAAAAAAATATTTAATATATGATTGTAATGCACTTTGTACGCAATATAAAACGATTGGCCTGCTTTATTGGACTATGCCCAAACCGCTTGCTCGGTTACAGCGCCAACCAAGAAGAAGAAGACGAAGATCTACGTTCGGCGCTTAGTTCCAACCATTGTCGCACTTGACGACTTCCTATGTCAGTATGCCGGGAAAGAATATTGTTTAAGAAATTACGAAAATAAGTCATATATCCGTATCAGATCTTTGGTTCAAAAATTACTTTAGTTGAAGATGAAAGAAAAGTATTGTTTCCCCATCCACATCGTGTGATATTCCCCCTCTAACGAAGGGATTTTAAAATAAATTGAAGATGTACAAGTATTAATTTTTTAACAAAAAATTAAATCGTTGAAGTATGTATTCGCGCACTAATTGACACATTTCACTCAATTAATTAGTTCGCCTAAGGGTCGCGTAATGTATATCTGCGCCCATTAATTGCTGCGTTTCGCCTTAAAATCAATTTGAGCTAAACTTTCGCTTCCGATGTACAGCAAATAAATTTGACAATGAAATCAAGACTAAAAACAATCTGCAAATAAGCGCACGACCATTCTTCTGCTAAGTATGTATGTAAATATCTACATATGTATGTAGGTACATATATTTGTACACACAAGTGTACGCATTAGGGTATCACAGAAGATAAATAGACTATTTTCTTGGGGCTTTCAGAGGCATACTGTTATTAGTTTCCCGTTCAGCCCAAATGACGTATGTAAAGGTTTTATTGCGCCCAGGATCACTATAGTACGTTCCCACTTGAAGTTAGTATTTTTGTTGAGAAGTTTTACCGATATTATCACACCGTATGTACTAAAGCATGTCGTTTCGGGATTCGGGAGTCCCGAGCTCTTTTTAAGTCCCGAAAACCCGCGATCAAATCCTCAGGATCCCGGGATATAATTTAATTTACGACCAAATTAAAATAAAACGATATTCAGACACTGTAATGGCATAAAAGAATTATAAAATGCAATCCGACCCCCAAATTTGGTGTCACAATTTTGATTGGCTTCCGATTTTTCCTGTTTTCTTCGGATATAAGATCTGTAAAATTTTGGATTTTTTCGTGATTCTGACTAAATAATCATGTACTTCTTCAAGCAAAGCAAGTCCGCCCACAAACACAATGCAAGGACCATCTGCACATGGGATTAATATCTGGCGTGATTTCGCACAAGAGGGAGGCAAATGGCGAAGTTTTTCTGTTAATTATTAATAATTTGCAACGGAAAGGTAGTGTCTCAGAGGTGGTCCCATACTAATTTGGTTTAGATCCGATCATTGGATCATGAAATATATAGAGATATATATATTTTTTTTTAAGTCGGTTTTTTTTTTTTTGGTAAAAATTATTTGTTGTTAAAAGCTTTCACTTGATGAGCGGTGGTGGTTTTCCCCCCTTTCAAACATTGGACTTAATGAAGTAATGCTAGAAATGAAGTAATTGCAAGAAATCGAAAACGCGGTTGCCGATATACACTTATGCAGTCATAAATAAGTAAACGCCCTTTATATCTATAGCAATAAAACTTCTTGTTAACAGCTTGTTGTAAGTATTGAATTTGAGTAAATTAAATCGCAGTTTTCTTATTTGTGAGCGTCATTTTTTCCGATTTCAAAAATTTTCAACAAGTTGCTTCTGGTTACCAGGGGCTATAAATGTATATAAATTGCTAAAAGTTTGTTAAAACGTTTATCGAAATACTCATATATACTCATATGTTAGTGTGCAGTACCATTCCAATTTTCCCAACATTTTTAATAATCTCATTTATTGATTTTGAGTGAAATAACTTCAGAAGTTATTAATTTATCGCAGTTTGTATTTTTATAAATTACACAAGCCTGCGATAGTTTCCCCTTCAAACAACTACTATTTAGCTAATTGGGTAGGTATTAGGTACCAAGCTACGAAAAACAATAATAAAAAAATTCCATCACGTAAGTTTTCCAGAAAATTACTTTTTAATTTTTAAAATTACTAGTGCTAACTTTGAATTTCAAGAAGACTTCTCATACCTAGATATGTAAAAAAAACATAGTTACTCGAAGGGAGTAAAAGTTAAATTTCGCAGGCCTGTGTACTGATGTATGGGAGCTTGGCGTGCTTATTATCCGATTTAAAAAATTTTAAATCCTTTTTAATGTTGGACCATAGTAAACAAAGTTTGATTAGTGGTTAAACGGGGTTGCGCCTATCTTTCAAAACTTGTAATCATTTAATTTTTTGTTAGCTTCAGCAGTTACTAAAATATTTCTGTTTTATATTTCTGCAAAGTACTGTCACATGGATGCCCATTGTCAATACCACCAAGTTTGCTTTAAACATGTCAACTTGGTAGACAGACATGGCATTTAGGTATATATACAGGGTGGCGACGAATAACTGTCGCTCAAGTTTTTTTGAAAAATAAAAGGGGCCTTTATAGATAACTTCTGCGAAAAAGTGTTTTATTGCTAATTTTGTACACATTTTACATTAATTTTATTAAATAGTAATTAAATTTTAACCTTTATTGGGGTTTCCCAGCGGTAAACTTTACATTTAATAGGAGAGCGAAAAACCAGTTTTTCCTTAAAGGCATTGCCTTGATAGGCGGTATATTCTCTTAGCTATAATTTTACAAATCTGTTATTTTAATAACGCTTTTACGATTCTTATGCATAAATTTCGATGACTGGAGTTCAAGGTTACCAAATATAATTTTTGTCACAATGACGATTTAGGCGGCGTTGTAACTGCTCTATGGGCGGTTTTGCAAAAACATCGACGAAATTTATATACATACTTACTTATGCCGAATTTCCATTACGCATTGAAATGACAAAAAATGTATGCCATTTATAAAATGCCATGTGAAAATGAACTTAATGACTATTTTTGTAACTTAATGACACGATTTTTTTTAATGCCCAACTTGGTCATTGTCATTTTTCCCATTTAATGCCTAGTGGAAATCCAGCATTACAAATCGGACTAAGATTACGCCCGCTTAGCATATAACGGGAAATTTCAGAAATACGAAAACTCCGCCATTTCACTAACTAACTAAAGGCGCCAACTTACAGCAATCTTTTAACAAGAAACACGATTTTTGGAAATGGGCGTGGCACTATCCACATAGGCATCGGGAAAAATACATTTGCTGATCATGCAGTTTATTGAAAGGTGAAAAACCGATGTTTAATACGTGCGCCGGATACATAAAGTTCAGTTTCGCCCGAATACTTCTTGACTTGTTTTCTTTTGAAATAAAATATTATTTAGAGATCGTCCAAAGCGCTCAAACTTTTCCATATATTTTATGTGGTGAAAGAAAAACAACTTTTCGAAGAAATTATACAGAATATTGAAAATCATTATTTTTGGATTGGAAAACTTTGTTTCTCTTCAATTCTTCAATTGCTAATTTGACCATTTTCTATTACTAACTATTTTTATAGGACCCTAAAGACCTCAAAAACTGCAATTGTGGGACCCATAAAAAATCGCTAGTATAAATAAATTGTATAATAACCAATAAAGTTTTCCGATCGCAAAATATTGATTTTCAAGAATTCTATACCATTTCTACAAAAACTTGTTTTTTCCATATAAATTACATGGATCACTTTGAGCGCTTTGAGCGGCCTCTAAATATTTTTTGATTTAAAAATAAAAGAACAGGTGTATAATTTCTTTGGTATGGAATAATCATAGGGGGTGATAGCATTAAAATTCAGACTTTACCTTTTTTTTTATCAGTCTAATTTACAAGCCTTTATATGGAATGGCCCTGTCTCACATCGTCGCTGAAATAAAAAAACCGTAACTAACCACAAATCCAAAACCATCAAACCATGTTATTTGGACACACACATGTAAACACATTCTTAAATCGAATTGAAACTTTTAATCGTGCCAGTATAAATCACTTTTCGAATGCGAGTTTAGAGTTGTTGAATCATGTCAAGAGTGCATATAAACGCGAGATTTGTCCACACGGCTGTTTCATGCAACTCTGCATGGAGTAAAACATTTAAATAGTTCTTGGAATTACATTAACGCTAAGCCTTGTTGTAAAATTAATAGCTAATATCCTATTTTCATGGTTGTTTTTAATTATTATTTTTCAATGTTTATTATTTTCAAGAATTGACACATGTATTAACAGGGTTGCATCGGGATGAACTCTGTTTGAAAGTGTGTTCGATCGTCTCGTAACTTTTGTTACATATAAACACTTGCATTGCAAGTGAGGTATACCGACACGAGTTAATTGGCATTTGGTGCCATACAAACAAGGTATATGATGCATTTCAACGAATTCTAAGTCCCCACATCGTTTTATGCAATACAAAATTTAGTGAGTTTTTTCTGTATTTGAGCGACGATGTGAGGTAGGGCCTTTCTATATTAATACTATATGATAATATGTACAATAGACTTAGATATTACTCAAAATTCTGTACATATGTATATATTTTATTAAATTTAACCCTCTAGTAGGCTGAACCGCCTCCAGACGGTCGTTAACTAAACACCTTTTTAGTGCACCTATAATCATTTTTTTCTATATTCGTAAGGCACGATCTTTAGACAAAAATCGTTCCCTTACGGCGAAGTAAATTTGAATCCGTTATGTCAATCCGTTTTATTTTAATCGGCAGTTGAATTACAGATTGTGAAAGACACGGTTAAAATTAATTATTTCTTGCTATTTAGTAATTCCGTAATTAAAGAAATTTTTTATTTTGAAAAATTTTTTGATATAAAAAAATTCGGTGGATTTCGTAGTTAAAAGCCCCGTATTTTAATATAAGTTTTATAATTATGTCACCATTCGAAATGGAGAAAATTGCTTTCGAACACAGACCGACTTGCCGACACACAAAAACCCAGTTTGAATTTTTGACTGTCTGCAGACGGGATTGCCGGTTCGTAGGTCAACATTGTGTAAGAGAAAGCTGAAAATATGTCAAAGTATATCGGCGAGCCCGTTTTCAGACGGACTTGGTTTTTCTCCCCTGTAGGAAAAAGTTACTGTCACAGATCGAAATGGACATTATTTTTGGATTTCTCGTCCTAAAATCACCCCATTGGCCTACTAGAGGGTTAAGCAGGGATCACTCAATTTGTACATTTGGCAGGTACAGAGTGATGTTGTTCGGAAATTCTTTTATTGAGCTGAACTCAAATTTCTAAACAACACCACTCTGTGACTGCCAAAATGTACAAATTTGTACAAATGTACAAATCGTGTGATCTTCCCTTAGCAGNTATTTCTCGTGCTAAAATCACCCCTTCCTGAATTTTTCAACTCATAAAAAATTGGCCTACTAGAGGGTTAAAACTGTACTTTAAGTGACTCTCTTTTTTAAACTTCTTCACTTATAGCGGTCGCCCCTCGACATGCTAGGCAAACCTCCGAGAGTATTTCTGCCATGAAAAACAGATTCTCATAAAACTACAATCGCCGTTCTGAGTCGACGTAAAATTGTTGGTCCCTCCCCTTTGTGTGACAACATCAAGACGCAAGCCCCAAATCGAAGGAGAAGCTCGGCCTAACACTAACAGATGTGTAAGCGCCAATCTATCAATATTATTAAAACTTATTTTTAATATTCGGCTTCGGCTTTGGTGTTCTGGCCGAATATTGAATAGTACCTAATATTCGGCTTTGGCTTCGGCCACAATTCCAGCTTCGGTCGAACACTGCTGACTTCGCTCTGAAATAAAACAATGCAAAAGATGATTTTAATGCTATAGGAATTTCCACATAAAGTAACAGTAGAAAAATAAATTTTGGATATTCATTCTATTTTTCAGCTAACTACGATGTAGCATTTTAATTAGCACTCGCCGTAATGAATCAAAGAAGCGAAATAAAATATTGTAGGATATTTTACTATGCATTAGCAGCAATGCTTAAAAGAAGTGAACAAAAAATTAGAGGACATTATAACGCAATGCCTTCTATTTAGAACACGTTAACACTAAAAGCGATTCCCGATTCTTTGCTGGGTTTATAGCTACATACATACATATGTATATATGTATATGCGTTACTAAGGCCAAAAGGAATTTATTAAACGGGCAGCATATTAAATTTCACAAAAAACAAAAAAAAAATATTTTGTACATATTAGTATTTCTGTGTGGGTGTTGAATATTCTAGAGTAGGGAGAGCCAGTTTAGAAAGGAGAAAAATGTAAGAACCAGAAGAATCTCAAATATGTACGAATGTATTTGTGCGCGATTTTTCTCGGAAAATTTCGGTCTTGTCATATGTACAACCGTACTTGCAGATAATTAAATGTTTATAGTTAAACTCGTATACAAACACATCAACAAAGCTAAATAAAATTTCAAAATAAACAGAAAATGAAAATGCTGCACATGCAAACATGCAAGCAATTAAGTCAATTAACACTTGTTAATTAACACAACAACAATAATGAGAACTAAAAAACTGAATGAGCTACTTCGAATACAAATTATTGTTGTTGGTCATGAACGCTAGATGCGAATGTGCAAATTTGTGTGTGTGGTGACCAAATTGACAGCAGTAGGAGACGAAGCAGAACCAAAACAAGCTACAAAGCGGCAATGAGTGCATGAAAATAAAATTCCCACAAGTGCATTTGAAACTACGATAGAAATTAGAACCGAAATCNCGGTGGTGACCAAAATGACAGCAGTAGGAGACGAAGCAGAACCAAAACAAGCTACAAAGCGGCAATGAGTGCATGAAAATAAAATTCCCACAAGTGCATTTGAAACTACGATAGAAATTAGAACCGAAATCTCTAATGAAATGAGAGGAGCAAAACCAACAAATTTGTATTTGTACAAGTATTTACATTTTGTACGTACACATGTGAATCGGTATTATTCTATGCATCCCGTAAGTACTGAAAAGTTTGCGCAAGAGTTTATAGCTGTTAGCTTGTCGAGCGAGTGAAGGACAGCTTAAACAGGAAGTAAAGTGAAATTTATACACTTGTAGAATGCAAAGAGCTGAGATAGTCTTGGACAAAAACTATGTCTAGTATGCCCATTAGGGTGCTCCAAAAATACATATGAAAAAGTAAAGTCCGATTTTTTTTGCCTCACCCCCTATGATTGTTGTGTACAGAAAAAATGAAACCCCTATTTTTTATTTTGAAATCAAAAAAATATTTAGAAGTCGCACAGTGGGAGAAANATAGGGTGGTCCAAAAATACATATGAAAAAGAAAAGTCCGATTTTTTTGCCTCACCCCCTATGATTGTTATATACAGAAAAAATTAAACCCCTACTTTTTATTTTGAAATCAAAAAAATATTTAGAAGTCGCACAGTGGGAGAAATGACGAAAAAGCTGGCCAATATTCCAAAAATCAAAGTTGTCCGGCTATTGCAAAACATGGTAACTTGTCAAGAGGAAGGTCCATTGCGTTGTATCTTCTTCACTAGAATAGTTTAAACTTGCTAGTCCTGCTAAAGTTGGCTCTAAAATTGTTCTTCGGAAATTTCATTTTAAAATAGTGGATAAAGCACATAGTTATTTATTGCGACATATGGAGCTTTTCTTAAATAAAGTAAATATATCTAAAAATTAATTGCAAAATCTGTTTAAGAAAAAAAACCATATAAAAAATAACATATTAAACGTTAATTTTGAAAAATTTTTTACTTAGAAGCACAAGACAATATAAAATTTCATAGATACATAAACAGAACAAAAAAACAAAAATTACATGGATGCATAAAAATTTTCATAAAACGATACTTCAATGATAGTACTTTAAAATAACTTAAAATATAAATTAAAATGAGTGGAAGATCGACATTTTTCGGCAGCCAGTTCGAAAACGCCCTATCTCAGAATACTGTTCACAATTTAATTGAAGAACGGCCTATTTCAGAATTTGATTGAAAAATACCCTACCTCAGAATTTGGTTGAAGAACGCCCTATCTCAGNCTCAGAATACTGTTCACAATTTAATTGAAGAACGGCCTATTTCAGAATTTTATTGAAAAATACCCTACCTCAGAATTTGGTTGAAGAACGCCCTATCTCAGAATTTGTTTCAAAAACGTGAAAATGTGCTGAGATAGGACGTTTTTGAACGGATACGGTGTTCTCCAGTCATGTTTTGAGATAGGGCGTTCTTGAAAATTTTTCTGAGATAAGGCATTTTCGAACTGGCTGTGGAGATAGGTCGATCTTTCACTCAGGTACCGATATGTATGTAAATATGTCCAGTGCTACACTAAATTATTGTCACAGAGAATTTATCACAATGTATGGAAAATTTTTTACCTAAATTAAAAATTAAAATTTTCACGAATTTTTTATAAAAATATAGTTTATCCTATAACAAAAAACATAAAAAAATTTCTAGACAATGTGCTCAGGAAAACTCAGGAAATTACACACGAATTTTCATGTGACTGAAAAAAAACTCTAAAATACACACAAATTGTGGTTTCCAAGNTTTTCACGAATTTTTTATAAAAATATAGTTCATCCTATAACAAAAAACATAAAAAAATGTCTAGACAATGTGCTCAGGAAGACTCAGGAAATTACACACGAATTTTCATGTGACTGAAAAAAAAACTCTAGAATACACACAAATTGTGGTTTCCAAGACATGTACGAAGTGATTAGCACAGCTGCATCCTGCTTGTCAACTCGCGGGAAATTCCTCGATTTACAGGGAATTTCGGTTTAGGTAGCAATCGGTTAATAGGAAATTTTTTCGGGCAACCAAATTAGACGAATATGTTAATTTTTAACCATTTTACCCTTTTTGGAGCGACATTTTTTCAANGGAAATTCCCCGATTTACAGGGAATTTCGGTTTAGCTAGCAATCGGTTAGTGGGAAATTTTTTTTCGGGCAGCCAAATTAGATGAATATGTTAATTTTTAACCATTTGACCCTTTTTGGAGCGACATTTTTTCAATTTGAATCGCAATATCTCCACAACAAGAGTTTTCCCAGATATAAGCTATATACCAGATGAAAGCTAAGGTTTTGGGCTAGATTTGGGGAATCTAAAAATAAAATCGACTGACCAGTTTATGAGCAAATGCCCGAAATATCTATTTCCAGCAGCCGATTTTTAGTTTTTAGGCGATAACGTTATGACATATTTATATTTTATAAACGCAAAAGATAGCGTTAGATAGCTTGTTTGAAGAACCTTCTANGAATAAAATCGACTGACCAGTTTATGAGCAAATGCCCGAAATATCTATTTCCAGCAGCCGATTTTTAGTTTTTAGGCGATATCGTTATGACATATTTATATTTTATAAACGCAAAAGATAGCGTTAGATAGCTTGTTTGAAGAACCTTCTACTGATATCCACATCAGTGACATGGACTGAGTAGTGTCTCTATATTTTTCCAACTAGTAGCCGGAACTTAATATATAAGGTATCGTTTGAAAGGTATTGGCCTATAGAATAACACTAAATTTGTTGTACCTACATGCCCCCTTAAACCGGCAAAAGCAAAAAAAAAGGTTTTTTTTTAACACTTTAGCCAAATTTTTAAGAGTCCGGTTAATCGTTTATCTGGATACACTCTGCAAGACCTTTCCAACGATATATCAAACATGTCGATTGGACGTCTGGATAAAAACTTCCAAATCTCATGTAAATATAAGCGAGTCATTTCTGCATGCTACTGTTGTTGCTGGCTGCATTCGTCACTCGCGCGCACTGGCGTCCGCTGTGATACCTAGAAAGTGTGATGAGTGCTTACATCATTCAAGAAGAACTTCTGCGGAGTCAGTAAATAAACTAAATATTTTCAGAAGAGTAGCTTTACGCGTCTCAGTGAATAGAGTCCTTACTGACTTAAGTGCTTTAATATTGATATTATGTAGTAATACAATTATGTGGCGCATTTGAGTATTTGCCCACTTTTAATTGTCATTGTACATATATGTTATGCTCTACTTTGATTTGTCCATACGATATCGCAGTCCGATAACATTGCAAAACCAACAACTACAATGTCGAAGCAATTGCAATAGCAAAAACAACGACTTTCAGCAAAAACGAATTGCACGCACCTCATCGGTTCGCCTCTCGTCTAGTTTCTCATTAGAAACGCTAAACAGCCTCCACATGCACCCTGTGCCTTGGTAGGCAATCAGTTGCTGAGAATTTGTGATGGTCAACCACTGTTGGTGGGTTGACTGATTTTACAGGAGCGGAAGGTGGACTCGCTGGTGCGCGCTCGGTAGGCCACAGGCAGTCGGGTAATGAGTGAAAGGTTGGAAAGTACGCTACGCTAATTTGGTTCAATGAAATATGAAAACCTAATTAGCTTTGTCTGTGTCTGTCGTTGTTGTCCCTAAATTAACCCCACTGGGGAATCGTTGCTGGGTGAGAATGAGGGGCTTTGAAATGGGTTGACCTTTGACTTCCTGCCACAAAGCGCACTTGTCCTCAATTTATTTGTTAATGCTTGATTAGATAGCAGATAACAGAGGTGTACTAATTGAATATAAACGACGGTGAATGAAGCATTACTATAAAATTGTATAACCTATAATAATAAAATTGTATGTGAAATGTAAATTGTGTACTAATATGGAAAGAAAATTTAAATTATCTCTTCACTTCTTAAATATAATTCTACAAACGATTGAGTTGCCTAATTCCTAGCACAAGCTATTAAATTGTTTTCAAATACTGTACGTTAGTATAACTAAATGCGACAATTAATTAATGAAAACGTGAGCAAATACTCAAATGAGCCACACGATTTTATTACTCATATCAATATTAAAGCACTTAAGTCATTAATGACTCTATTACCCGAGGCGCGTAAGATACTATTCTGAAAATTTTTAGTTTATTTACTGACTCCGTAGAAGTTCTTCTTGAATGATGTAGGCACTCATCACACTTTCTAGGTATAGAGTAGACTGTAAGTTCATAAAACATATGCACGTAGATTCGTTCAATGCTCATGCAGAATGTTCTAAAAATTCAACACGCATAGTGTGAAAAAATGAGGATAGCCTTAATGGTTGACACTTGCTAAGGGCCTTAATAACAGAAAGCCTGAAAATCGACACACCTTGTAAGACGGACGGGGTCATTTGACTTAAGTCTTTCAAAACTAATTTTTGTATCAAAAACCTTATAATTTTAAATTTAAATTTGTTTATTCATAAAAAAGATCGTTTTCATTTTCATATTCTTATTTAAGGGACATTCCAAAGAGACAGGTGGGACATTTTCACTGGTTTGCGCCCAAACTTTTACTAAATTCTTTTAACTATTGATTTGACAAGTAACTGTTAACACCTGAAGTCAGATATCAGCTTAGTACGAAACTGATAAACTATAAAATTTAAATTTATAATTTACACAGAAATTTAACATTTTCGAAGCGTGACAGGTGGGACAACGGCGACACCCGCTTCTCTGCGTTGTTGGATTCGTTTACCCATTTTAGACAAAGTCTAACTATTTCGTTCAAAGCGGCTTTGGCGAATGAGGTTAGTATGGCATTGTTATATTTTTAAATAAAAAAAAAACTATTTTAAATTGTGACGGGTGGGTCAACATTTTCTAACGGGTGGGACGAGTAACCATTGGGGAAACATAGCTCATTAGTAAAATGAACGCTACTGGCTTGATGTGAACAACGTGAAAAATTAAATTCTCTACAAATCAGTATTTTTTACGAAAAATGCAAAATAAGCTTGCCAATTGGGAAACAAACGCAAAAAGCTTAAAATCCAAGATGACGGAATGTTGCCATATGAAATTTAGGGGAAAGATTGTGGATCCATGATCTACGTGTCAAATAAAAGTAAACTGCATCAAAAAATTGCTGTTACAAATTTTTTGTTTTCTTCGTACCAATTTGATCTAATTTTACTGGGCTATGAGCTTAAGGCTGTTTTATTAGACCAAAAAATAACAAAAACAAATTTTCATATAAAGTTTTCATTGCGAATGAAAAAAAATTAAACTGTGTAGCCTAGTAAATTTAGATCAAATTGATACGAAGGAAAATATATTTGTAGTAGGGCACTTTTGAGGCAGTTTACTTCTATTTGGCATGTATATCATGGAGCCATAGTCTTGCCCCTAAATTTCATGTAGGAACATTCCGCCATATATGGCGGAAATAAAAATTAAATCGTATAGATTCGCTTAAGACTCCACAATCAATGGTTCTTTAGATCTCTGATTACGAATCTTAAATCAGATCAGATTTCTACTAACATGCCAGGTGCATACACTTGATTTCTACATTTTCCATGATCCGCCATTTTAATTTTTTAAACTAACCCAAATAACCCTCGTGGAACACGTTTCAAGCGAATCGGATCGTCTTTGGTTTTTTTGCCTATTGGGTTCGCTATTTTTAAGCGGACCAGGAACCCCAGAAGAAAACTTTTCAAGCGGATGAATCGATACTAATTTTGGCCGCCTTATTGGATTCGGCAATATGCATTTTTAAATCATTTCCTAGGTTCGTAATCACCGCACCCCAAAAACATAAAAACCTGCTGTTACTTTTTCATTTTTAGCGCTGGGTTCTCCAGTGTACAAAAGTTGTAAAGCATAATCTAATTTAAGTTTAGACTCCACAGTTAAGACGCCCATTTTGTAACGATTGAATTAACGTGACCATGTACCAGGTTTTCGCACTTTTTGCACCTGCAAAATAAGCTTGCAAATTTCAAAAAAAAATCCCCGAAAAAAACATAAAATCCGAGATGGCGCAATGTTCCCATTAAAAAATTAGGGTCCAGATTGCAGATCCATGACATACGTATAAATAGAAGTAAGATGAATCAAAAGTTCCCTACTATAAATATTTTTTTCTTCATACCAATTTGGTCTAAATTTACTGGGCCATAAAATTTGCCTTTTTTTCATTCGCAATGAAAAATTAATATGAAAGTACTGTGGGAAAATAACCTGATCTAGAAAAACTGTGTACAGATCCATAATCTATGAACAAAAATTAAGTTTATGTGTCCCGGGGTTTTTTTGTGTAATCTCAAAATTTGAATCCTTCCTTACAGTGTATTTTGATTTAAGACCTCGAAAACCGGAATTAAGGCCAGGGTTTTCGCAGAAGAACTTTATATCATCGGGTTCGCACTAAAATTTTCTTTATTTCGATATAAGATTTATCTATTTACTAGAAGACCCGGCAAATATAGTCCCGCCCAAAATTAATTTTTTATTGAATCATTTGGTCCAATGTTTTCACGAATGTGAGCAAATAACAGTGCGCATACTCAGCTACAGCCGTTTTATAAATTTGTCTGCAAATGTTCAACATGAATTAATTTTCTTCGTCGTTTGATTTGCATCTGCACTTCACAGAGGCTTTTTCGTAATTAAGAAAAACCAAAAACAGAAAAATGTAAATGTTATGCATCGCGCTCGTATCGGCATTCGTACTGCTGGAAGCCAATAAATAACAGCAAGCACCTCTACACGTTCAGCCACTGCCATACCCATACGAATTTGTTCTCAAATGTTCAACTTGAATCACACTTCTTACAATCGGCATATTAACCATGAACAAACCATAACTTGGTTGAAAAAACCATTGCACTTTTGGCTCCGTGTATGTTTATTAAGGAGAAAAAATCTACATACCAAATTTCAAGAAAACCGGACTATAAATATGTATTTTTCGAATTGATTGGCCTCTAATCCACTTACCGGAAAAAAAAGGACCCAATATGCCATTCTAGGCAAAAAGTTACCTACTTGGCAAATTTCAAGAACATCGGACCATAAGTAAGATTTTTTTGAATAGATCGGAAAAAATGAACATGGTGTCTGCTGAAAGCTATTTGTATACAAAATTTTATGAAAATCGGACCTGTTAACATATTAAAAAAGAATATCATGCCCATGGCTTAGAAAAAAAAATATTATTGGTAAACATAGTCGACATGCGTGTGAATATTTCGGCAACATTATGGAGATGAACAAAACACGTACTGCACACAACCTTATAGAACACTTAACTGAGTTGGTATGAACCCACGCTTTGATATGAGATATCGATCTGAAAATATTGCAAACACAAAAAATTGTTCCGCCTAACAGGCTATGTTTATTATTCTAGGATTAAGCCCTATAGGAAACTATTGATGTCTTTGTTGCGAAATGCATACGCTTACAAAACGTACGAGTACAATAGACAAACACTTCCCACAATAAAAACCCTGTCTTGAATGAAGTGCTATAGCCGAAATTAGCCAGAAACCGTTCAGAAACGTAGCCTTAAATTTAGTTGATAATGCCCAAATATGTTAATGCTTGGCTTGGCTTGTCCTTTTCAGCTAAATTTTGTTGGCCAGGTAAAATATGTTTATCCACAGCTGATTCGAAGCACTTTCCTTAAAAAAAAATAAAAATTAATTTTAACAGAAAATCCAATAAATTTTACTTTATCATATGCGTTATGACTTTCGGCAGCGGGCGGATTTAAAATTAAATAAATATCGAAAAGCTGATTGCAGTTTACCAACTACCGGAAAAACTATAAAGCTTGCTTGCCACTATGATAATTCGGATGCCGGTAAACCGATAATAAAATAAATGTACACAAACAAATACATGGGGAAAATCTACCGAGCACCGAATTGCCGAGTACCAAGCTTAGTGTGAAGATCCCTGACACTAAAGGAAACTTCACGATTTGTTGGATTTAAGGTGTTGCTACGTAGCAATTTAGCGCGCTTTTTGTTGTTGCAAAAGCAAAAGTCGTGAACTCCCCTTATATATATTTAGTTATATTTAAAAGGTGTATTTGATCGTTGTCTTCAAATATGCAGAACTTTGCCATTGATAGTAATTATCTGGACACTTTGTATATATGTATGTATTTGTCTAATATAATTTTGGACACAGAACTTGTTGAGCTAAAAAAAACTGAGAATAAAAAAGCTTTTCATAAATTCTCAATTGCTCTCCCGTACTCGTTGCTCTGAAATTTGGAAATTCTTTTAAATTTTCCATTTCCAGCCAATCTCTTTAACACAGCTAAGAGAAGTTAGGTCAGTTATTTAGGTTCATGAGTTTACAAAAATGTATGTCTGCACATTAATGTCTTTATAAATTTTGTAACTGATGCGTTGCATTTGTTTGCTAAAATGTATGTACTATATATTTTTTAAAAATAGTATAGGGGTTTTGATAACTATAATGAACCTATTAATTGTTTATTAATTAAAATTTTATTTAGGCGCGACTGCAGTATATTGGTATAAACAAATTTTAACTCGTGAAATAGTTATATTCTTGGATTTAAATGAAATATGACTTAGAAGAAAACTATTTTGTTTGTCCGATCTAGCAACAGCACCCAGGCTCCAAACCGTACTGTAAGTTGTTCACCGTCTCACAAGGAAGGGCGAACAAGGTTGCCATATATGTTTGTGCAACTAGAGGTAACCACTTAGCACTTCCAAATGTTGCTACCATACCACTTACATAATAGAAACAAATATCTAGCTGGACCTACTGAGATTGAGGTCAACGTTATTTTTACCCACCTGTTGCCCTTCGATTTCTCCCAGTCATTGCTGAATGAACCATTCACTCAGTTGCGAGCTAAGAAATTCCTGATCGTTTTATACAACTGAGCAGATGTCCCATTATCAGGAATTACACGCATGTATCATAGACAAGTTCGCTATGTTTACCAACATAATTTAGCCAATAAAGTAGTTTGGAGAGATAGTCAATGCTTTGAGCGCATTTAGGCCAATGCCCTTTAACCGATGTATTTTCCACCATGTTGTCCCGTTGAATACCAAAGCATATGCCGTAAGAGAGAAGTGAAGACTTCATAGAGCCTTAAGTAAGAATACAAAAAATGTATTGATATTGTATTTAAGCAAGAACTAACACCTAAAAATCAACGTTGTAGAGACTTCGGCATTAAAAAAGACGTCAAAACCTGTGTATACAACAATTTCTTCCCTATTCTACACTATACTATGCCATTTTTTTAAGCCGTTATACATGATGTCCTAGGTGTCAGGGATGATTGGGTGTTCAGGAGTTCACGCAAATCGGGAGAGTGTATAAAACTTTCTTGTTTTAATGTGTAGGTGACTTTGCCCATCTGATATATTTGCCACCCAGTAAAAGATCTGTACCGGCGTGATATGAACGTTAAAACCACGGAGTCAGGCGTAAGTGCTGGCGCTCCTAATAATTTGCCTAATCTGAAAAGTATTTGGCGGTATCTAATACAATATTTAATAAATTTAAACAAAAGTTGCAATACATAGCGACGGACCTTCAATTAAATTGCATGCATTAAATTATTCCATCCTCCTTATATTGTTTCTATATGAAATATTTTCTGTAGTTTTCCTTATGATAAATTTTTCCAATAACACAAAAATTCTTTTGAACGACGTGCCTATAGTTCCCCCATAAATCAAAAGGAATACTCCTGGATTGCTCTTAGGAGAAATTGCTTTTTGCTCGTAAGCGATTTATAACGGAGTACAAAACCGACAAATCTCAGTTATAGCTCCTAAATCATTCCTCAGCGAGTATTCTTTTATTGCTCACTTGGGAGATCTCCCGTTTGGCTCCTAAACGAGTAATAAAGGAGTACAAAGTCGAAAAAATCGTTTATTGCTCAAAAATCATGCCTGTGGAAGTATTCGTTTGTTTCTCGCTTAGGAGATCTCCTATTTGACTTCTATGCGAGTTATAATGGAGTTAAAAACCGGCAAATCTCTCCTATTGATCCGAAATTTGGACAAAGGGGTTCTCTTTTATTCCTCACATTGGGAGATCTCCCTTCAAGTTCTAGTGGAGAAAAACGTGATTTTGAACAGTTACTTAAATACTGGGAATTTGACAGACAGATGCAATTACATACGTATGTATCGAAACAGTCGCATTTACAGCTGGAAATACATATCGTGTAAGTACACTTTAAGATACATAGGTAAAGATGATTCAATCCATAAATATAGGAAACTACATTTAAAAAGAGAAACAGTTTAAAATAAGAGAGTATCACATTATAAGAGGTTTTTATGGGAGAGAGGTTATGCATCTTTTATTCAACGAAGGAAATAAATGCTCAAAAAGAAATACATAAACGCCAATTTAATGTTGTAAATAATTCGTTGTTATTTTGATTATTTCTACAATGGTTAGTGTTTCGAAGTGCTTTTGTTTTCAAATTGCATAAAAGAAATGTATTAGTATTTCATGATAACCATTTAAATAAACAAGGTGTGTGTGTGGTCGTTATCATATTGGTAAACCCAAAGAGATGATATTTCTACTTCTTCAGAGAAGCACATCAATTTCAACAAATTTTTCTATAAAATTGCCCAAGTACAAAGTGCATTGAAAGTACATATTTATTTAGTAGTTGCATTTAAAATGGTAAATTTAAGTTTTTAGCAATTTAAAAAAACTTTTTTAAATCAGTTTTGGCACTGGTTTGCAGAAGTACAGAAGTAAATTTTCGGAACAGTTGGAGACTTAAGGTCTTTGATAACTAATGTTCGACGAAGTATCATTGTCCTCGAAAGTCCTTTTCCCGTCGGTAGAGAGAAATATATCTAAACAACGAACTTATTTGAGCTTTATGTGCTGCTAAAATTCGTTCGATGAAAATCACCCTGACAGAGACAAAATGGTTTTTCGAAACTTAAAGTTGATTATGTTTTGACCTGGCTTATTCCAGGCAGTGTTGCCGGATGGTTCAAATAGCTCACCATAAATGCATTTCATTTCGATGCTGAAACGCTTCAACCTGAAACGGTCTACGCTATGTCGATGGGATTGTGATGAACTCCTTATATCGCGATGAATTTTAATAGCTGGATTCCTGAACGAGGATAGGAGGACAAAGACACCTTCAATTTCTAGGTAGTCTTTTACCTTGAACCAAATATATGCAGATACCTTGTGTCTCTTAAATCTCTTAACCCTTAGTGTGTCCAACCAAATTAAATTATGGTGAGTCCAACCGGAGTACCTGGGTAAATTAGTATAGTCCTGGGTATTAGATGATACTGATACTGTCATAGCAAATT
>NW_016161456.1:34468-51226 GCF_001687245.7 Rhagoletis zephyria | reverse complement strand
CGTATCAATATTACATAGTTACATCCCGAGCTAATAAAAGGGAGGTAAAGAGAAATCGATTAAGCGGTGACTGTCTGTCCGACCGCCCGTCTGTGCACACGATAACGCGAGTAAAAATTGAGATATCCTAACGAAACTTGGTATGTTTACTTCTTTTCGGCGTAGGACGGACGGTATTGAAAATGGGCAAAATCGGACAATAACCACGCCTACCTCCCATATAACGGTAATTTTCAGAAATACGAAAACTGCAATATTTAAGTAACTAGTGAAGATTATTTACTCAAAATTGATATTTACAATAAGTAAAGAGTATAAGACGAAAAATAAGAATATTATAAATTTTTGGAAAATGGACGTAGCCACGCCTACTTATGGTTACATGTGTATATCTTGGTAACCGCTCCACCAATTTCTTCCAAACTTGGCAAAGTTGTTGGCCTTGGTACAACATACTAAATGACCGAAACTTTTTAAAATCGGACAATAACCACGCCCACATCCCATATAACGGTAATTTAGAGAAATAGGAAATCTTTGATAAATCAGTAAATATTAAAGCTAATTTATTCAAAACTGGCGCTTGCAACAATTCTTTACCAAGAAATACGTTTATGATAAAATTTTGGAAAATGGGTGGCACCGCCCACTTATGATCACATATATGTATCGCGGTAAACGTTTTACTAATTTGTACCGAACTCGGTATGGTTATTGTACTTGTAACATAGAAGCAAAACGTTGAAAATTATTGAAATCGGACTAAATCGGCCGCTTTTCATATAACGGTAAATTTCAGAAATGCTTGAAACTTCAATATTTCGAAATTTAAGGACGCTAATTTACTCAAAATTGATACACTCGGCTTACCATGTAGCGGTAGCTATCGGAAAGGTGAAAAACATATATTTAATACTTGCGCCGGGTATTTAATGTTCGACTCCGCCCGAAATTAGACTTGTTTACTTGTTTTTCTTGCGATGTTGCATTGACCAGGGCTTGAAGCCAGACCCTGCGGAGACAAATTTTTTTTTAATTTTTATTTCCACTAGGCATTGAAATTACAAAAATATTGGAGGCATTTAAAAATTGTCATGTGGAAATTAATTTGATGACTATCTTTTTAACGTAATATTTTTTAATGCCCAGCTTTGCCATTAAAATTTTTGTCACTTAATGCCTAGTGGATATCCGGCATTATTCTGCATTTGAGATAGATTATTTAAATTTTTTTTCAATAACATCAATGCATTCCCGTAGAGGCAAACCTTTAGTTTAAGACTTTTGTATCCCAGCAGAAATGCAATCAAAGTTAGAGTTAATAATAACCAAATCTGTTTTTTATGTTATTGTTTGTAAACATTCATCTAGAATGACATCGGAATCTTCATCGCTGGTAATTGGGTAATAGTCGAAAATCCAAGGATAATCGTTGACAGTAGCAATCCTTTTTGAAGTTTTAAGCGCGTGGTCCGTAGATCTCAAGAACTGTCTAAATTCCTCATAAAACAGAGGTGAAGAAAAATTTATTAAGTCAAATTTTCTTAAAGAGTGCGGAGTTCTTAAGAAATTTGCTACTCTTTCTACCACGGTTTTCTAAGGTTTTTTGAGAACAAGGAGTACAACGCAATCTATATTTTTAATAGAAATATATGCTCGTTCCTTTATTTCGTGAGGAAATAGTGAGAAATATCAGATGTCAAAATTCCATGGCGAATAGTGGCGTCTTTAAAGTTTCCGCTGGTTTGAATGCATCATTTCGAGCTTTATAATTGTCAAAATGTGTGTTAAGACTTATTCATTTGCCTTCGACTATGTAAGCCGGTTTGATATTCGTCATTTGATATACAAAAGGCCGCTTCATGCAAATCAAGTAATATTCGAAAATCAAAAAACAAATTTTTCGAATAAACTGTCAAAAGCATTGCTGATTTCATATTACGTTTTTTCTTGCATTATCCCCAAATTTACTCCGCCCGGATACGTATGCGCCATTAAGATAAATGACCAACGTTTTTGTATACATATACCCCCATTTAGTGCCCAAAGCGTTTCTTGAAATACTTGACACTGCTGAAAGCGTTACATTTAATGCTACCAACCAAGCAATCTAACAAAATACATTTATTATACCTACAAATAGTTGCTGCTTTTGCTGATTAACGCAACGATTTGTTCGAGTTCATTGTCATTCAAGGCAATAATAAAACGAGTAAGCAAGCACCAAAAAAACTGACGGCCAAAAAATTACCATGTGAAAAATCACATTCTCGCACTCGCTTCACAGTGTTGCCAACTTAGTTTGTTTATCGATTTTTCGAGCTGACCACAGTTCATAAAAATACACTGAATACAGCTCATAAAAATATTTGGAGGACTTGTATTTAATTTTAAATGAACTGAAAATTTATGTGCTTTAAATATATGCATTTATGTAATTAAAAACTATTTTCTTAATGAATGCTCTTATAAAAAATTTAATTGTTAAGTCTTAACGGTTTTCAAACCATAAATATAAATACAGTATATTTTGCTTAGCTGCCCATCCTTCTTTGCACGAAAAACTTGTGCGCTTAACCGAAAAAAGCACTTAAGCGAATTTTCTTTACTACTTCAATAAGGAAGGTATCCGAATCCCTATGAAACCAAATAATGGAGGAGCACTTACCACGTAGAAATTACTGCAAGAGAAATTTTTTCCGAGTGGTATCTAATTATCTATATAACTACATAAAATAATTGCCGTTCTCGTTGTTCTGCGAGATGAGCAAAATAAATAATAGCTTGTAAAATTAGGATAAGTGTACAGCAAGTGCAGGTAAACGTAATACTTTCTTTGATAATTGATAATAGTTGCAAATTTTTAAGGCAGGTATCGCTAATGTGCAGGTATGTTGAATGCAAGTATCGGAGCAGTTTCCTTATAAATGTTAAAAATAATGCCGCTGATGCGCATTTTGGGGTAAGTATCTTAAATGTGCACTTAAGCACAAAGGCAGCAAAGCAAAATATACTGTACTAGTAATAACACTTTTCGTACTAAACCAACTTATGACGGTAAGCTAATTAAAAACAAGTAAGAGCAGCGCTGTCTTCGGCTATGCCGAAGGCTTCATACCTTTCATGAACATCTGCAAATTTTACTTTGACAGATTACTGCTTTTGAATACATCTGCATACATCGATAGAGGAGTTACATACTTATATAAAAAATCGCATCTAAACAATCAGAGGTATGGAAGATATACTTTATATGTCACCAATCTAAGTGATTTTCACTGCTATGTGATCGGTATGTAAACCGGTAACACAATTTATTGGGTTTAGTTTCCTACATAAAGGAGATATATCGCAAAAACTGGTATCTGAACAATCAGTGCTATAGGAGATAAAGCTTATACAGCATAGATTTTGACGATTTTCTCAGTAGACTTTGTATTATTATTTATAAAATATCTTACGAAATTTATCGGTTTTAGCTATTCAAATAAAGGAGTTTTACAGTAAAATCCCATATCTGAACAATCAGATGTATGGAAGATATATGTTGTAGTCACCCGATCCTTGTTATTTTCACTGTAAGTATTCTGTTAATAATGAGTGAAAATGGTGCGAAATTTCATGTTCCTAGCTGCATAAATGGAGGAGATATGATAAAAGACCTCATATCTGAACAATCAGTTGTATGGGGGCTGCAGGTTATAGTGACCCGATCTTCGTTATTTTCACTGTAAGTCTTCTGCTGATAATGAGTGAAAACAGCGCGAAATTTCCTGTTCCCAGCTATATAAATGGAGGAGTTATAACGAAAAATTGTATATCTGAACAATCAGTTGTATGGGAGCTATAGGTTATAGTGACCCGATCTTTGTAATTTTCACTGTAAGCATTCTGTTGATAATGGGTCCAAGTGCGCGTGCAAGTCACGTTCGTAGCTGCATAAATGGAGAAGTTATAACGAAAAATCTCATATCTGAACAATCAGTTGTATGGGAGCTATATGTTATAGTGGTCCGATTCTTCCGGTTCCGACAAATGATTAATACATTATAAAAATACGCCCACCTACCAAATTTGATCCGGATATCTCGAAAACTGAGAGACTAGATTGCATACAAACAGACGGACAGACAGACAGACGGACAGACGGACATGGATAAATCAACTCAGCTCGACATTCTGATCATATAGGTATACATTTTAATGGGTCTATCTCTTTTTGTTCTGGTACTTACAAACATCGGACCAAAGTTATAATACCGTTTCATGCTCATGAAAGGTATAATAATAAAAAAGAACTGAAGTAATTGAATTGCAATGTATGAATACTATTATATTATGTACATTGTTTAATAAGTACATTTTTTCTATGCGCTAATGAAATGTGTTTGTTGATTTTAGGCTGATTTTAGGGGTTTTAAAAAATATTTGGGGGGAAGCTTTCTGAGTGGTTGGTAAGAGTGCCGCTTCGACGACTTGTGGAAGTTACATGCCAGCGGATGCTGCTGATACAGTAATATTATTTGTTGTTTTAGTATGTATGTCATTAGGGTGGTCCAAAAACAGTAAAGTCGGAATTGTAATGCTCTCACCCCCTAGGATTGTTCTATATCGAAAAAAGTATACCCCTATTTTTTTATTTTGAAACCAAAAGGTAGTTAGAGGTCGCTCAAAGCGCCCAAGTTCTCCATGTATTTTTATATGGGAAAAATAAATTTTTTCGTAGAAAGGGTATAGAATTCTTGAAAGTCAATATTTTTCGATCGCAAAACTCTGGTTCTCTTCAGGAGACTTTCAATAATAACACTCAATTGCTTATTTAACCATTTTTTAATACTAACGATTTTTTATTGGTCGCCCCATTGCATTTTTCGGGGTTTTCGTGGGTTTTTGGCGGACCTATAAATTATAGTTGCAATGAAAAAAGGGTTAAATAAACAATTGGGTATTATTATTGGGGATCTCCTGCAGATAAGCAGAGCTTTCTGGTAGAAAAATATTGATTTTTAACTATTCTATACCATTTCTACGAAAAGTTGTTTTTTCCCCATATAAAATACATGGAAAACTTTGGGCGCTTTGAGCGACCTCTAAATATTTTTTGATTTCAAAATAAAAAAATACGGATATATTTTTTTTCGGTATAGAACAATCCTAGGGGTGAGAGCATAAAAATTCCGACTTTACTTTTTCACATGCCTTTTGTACATATGTATGCATGTACATACATATGTAGTTAGCGTGCTGAGTGATGACTGTTGTACATTGCATATAAATAAATATAAAATCCATAGCAAAGTATGTATGTAAGTAGCTATGGTAATGAGACAACACCGAGACTAATAATGCGGCTCAATCATTACAAAGCAATGTGTAGCAAAGTAATGCCACAGAGGCAGTTGGAATCCCGCCATTATTCGCTGCTGTCTACGCTTCCGCCCTTTCTTTACATGCGCATTCGGCAATGTTGTTTTCCGGCGTTGTTAACGCGTATGCTTATGTGTGCGTAAGTGGAAAAATTGCATTTTAAATTTTGCATTTTCCCGCGCATACTTACATACGTATGCATGTAAGCGCATTCGCGCGTATTTGGCGTACATGCCCTGCGGCAAGGAATTTATTGTTGAGTGATGATATTAAAATACGATGCCTAAGCTCACACAAATGCCCATTATGCGCGCAGAGATAGACAGACGAGGATGAGGATGAACAAGTGTAGAAATAAACATTTCCGAGTATATTTTCGACATGAAGTGCAACATCATTAAAATAGCAAATTCGTTTGCTATTTTTCTATGAATTTTCGGTTACGTTTTTCGATAACATGGCAACAGAGGCCGCGCTCAAAGCGAAGACGAGCGAAGGTCGAAGGAACCGGAAGGGTGCAACAAAGCAAACAAAGTTACTTGCATCATGCTATAGGTGCTCACAATATTGAGTTTTGACGGATTATATGGGAGAAGTAAATTTATTTTGAACAGGGTTGGGCACGCTGCACTGAATCGAAATTTTAACTACCACTAGGGCTTTAGTGGTAGTGCATTTAAAATGTCACTACCACTATATGGTTAGTGATTGTGCATTTCAAATTTCGCTAGTACTACACAGTGATAGTGAAATAGCATTTTCACTATCACTATCTGGTTATCGGTAAGGGAACGAAAATTTCACTATCACTGACTACACTGATTTACAAATTTAGAAATATTTGGCAATCTTTGATTTTAATACCCATTTCCTTACAACAGGTTTATACAAAAGGTATAGCCACTAACCATATAGTGGTAGTGAAATGCATTTCCACTAAGTGCATAGTGGTAGTGAAACCAATTTTTCACTAACACTATGCACTTAGTGGTAATGCATTTCAAATTTCACTACCACTGCACGAATAGTGGTAATGAAATGCTGAGTGCATTACAAATTTAATGCAGCGTGCCCAACCCTGATTTTGAAGTTTGTTCACGCGACCAATTTCTTGTGAGCCAAAATACAAACACACATAAGTATGTATGTATCTGCTTGCATACATAAGTGTATATTCCCAGCAAAAAACACGATTACCACGGAAATTTAAATGGAATCGATTTAGGCGATGGGAATCGCTTACCCATATGTATATTAAATTGAACACTGAAAACACAGATTGTGTTAAAAGATTAAAATTAATGAAAATTTTTTTTATAATTAAAGTTTTTATACATACATATTTTTTTTAACTCATATTTTATTGCGATCTGTTTGTTGGTTTTTTAACATAAGACAATATTTGAAACTTAAATACTAAACATGTATGTACGTATTTAGGTATTTAGATCTTACTTAAAAATCGGTATGTACATACATACATATTTAATTAAACTTAAAATTGTACTTCCTCACTCATGTACTTCACTTCACTGACTGACTTCAACTTCGCTGTATGTAAATTAAACAAAGCAAAACATGATTTTTAAGCGATGGAATTTTCCACAGAAAGTAAGAAATTTTGGGTATTCATTCCATTTTTCAGCTGACTACGGTGAAACATTCTACTTTGCATTCCCCTTAATGAATCGAAGCAGCGAAATTATTAAAACATTGTAGAACATTCGACTATACATTACCGGCAATGCCTAAAAGAAGCGAACTTAGAAGACATTATAAGGCAATGCGTTCTAGAACACGTTACCACTAAAGGCGATTACCGATTTTTTGATGGGTTCATACATATGTACACATGCTCATTCTTCAATATACATACTTGGCGTGTACGTAACATTATTACATCTACCGAAAATAAAACTGCAAATTGCAGTTGTTTGAAACCGTGGAAATCCTGATAGGTACATACATAAATCAGCTTATACATATTTTACTATAATGTGATGTGCTCTGCTTACATTTCTGAAGCACAATAGGGGTATTCTCGAAGTCTTGCACGATGCACGTATTGCACGAAATGCAAAAATACTATTCCAAATATCGAAGAGTACGAGAGCACCATGCATTGCAAAGTGGTAGCAAGCATGAAGCAGCGAAATTATGTATCAAATACAATAACAAGAGACAGCAAAAAAATGAAGTGAGCGAGATTAGAGGAATGAGAGAAATATGTAGCAATTCCGAAAACAAAAGAACTAGCACAGGGTCGCATTTATCTTGCTATGCTATTTTGCAAAATATATACATGTGTTTCGACGTTGCATATTTTGCAGCGATAGGAAATGTTGTTTCCCATGTATTTTGTTGTTGTGTGTTTGCAAGTTATGCAATCCATGCAATCCGTGCTATGTTCAATGGCTTTGCAAGATTTGGAGAATACCCCTAATATGAGGAAGTTATGGCATTTGAAATTAAAAATGGAGCCTCAATTTAATTTATATTAGGTTTGGAACTATGTAAATTGACATCATCACATACAACTTATAATGCTTTGTCTGCATCCAAATATGTAGGCCATTATACATATATAACATATGTATGTATGTATATCCCTCATTTCCTTCAATAGTGTCATGATCTCAAAAATAAAAATTTTGAGTTAAGTACGCTATCTCTTATATCTCTATCTTCTATGTTGTGTATTTCATAGATGTATCGATCACCAGTAGCTAACTATTACAAAATATGTAGTAATTTTTATTATGGGGTGTATATGAAAATTCAAACCTTCAAACCCGTTTTTCTCTAGTTTGGCTTTTTTTAGTTATAACACTATTAAAGTAAATGAGCGATATGTATGTATAGTTATGTGCGATAAAATAGGGCTACGACACACAGTGGTTCGGATAGCAGATCTACATAGCTGGACGAAAGTCAAAATTTTATTTGTTTTTAAAATACTTACAGGTCTATTCTGCGCTGGTAATAAAAATTATGTAACCGGTAAATAAAGTTCCTGTCAGTTTTTAAACTCTTTTCGCATTCGGTGCACTCTTGTAACTGGTAAATTTTGTTACCATCTCATAAGCTGGTAACAAAGTATTACCCCTGTGAAATATGCAATGCCAAAATTTCCACAATTCTACATAGCTGAATTGCTGAATATTTTAACTGCATTATCAACGTACATGGAACCGCGGTGACAAAAACTGGTAACATTTTTTGGTAATAAAATTTTCCGGTTACAAACTCTTCGGTAACGTGCAGAATAGACCTGCAACGCCCACTTTATGACTACAAAGGTCTATCTCGGTTAACCGCTTTATTGATTTCTACCAAACTTGGTTCAATGATTTCATTTAGTCAGCATATTATCGAAAACGTTTGAAATCGGAATAAACCCCCCTGCTTATCATGCAAAGGTAGTTGAGAGAAAATTGAAACTATGATATTTGATATTTGCGCCGGGTATATAAAATTCGGTTTCGCCCGAACTTATACTTCTTTACTTGTTTTATTTAGCTTTGTGAATATTCGTGGATGCTAGACCGTTGAGCCTTTCTTGGCCCGAGGTATTTCTCAAGTAGGTTTTAATTTTATCCTTTCCTTCGACTATAGTAGCATCGACGCGGGGATTGAGGATCAGGATATCTGATGTAAAAATTTAAGGACCACTTTAATGTACATACAAACAACGAGTTTTGGGTTTTCAAAAAATTTAAATCAGAACCAATTTTATTACATAAGGGCCAGTCTAATATACCTACATATTTAAATATATATATGTACATGCTTTTTTGCCAAAAACCAGAATAATAAATGTACAAAGGGGCCATTTATTTTTTTAGGAAAAAAAAAATATTCTGTTTGGATTATTGAAATTGAGAAAGTTGTTATCACAATCTACCAAAATATAAAATTTTTTTTTAGTAAGAATACAATATTAATGAGATTTAAACACGTCAGTGGGATTGAATGAAGATTTTGTTTGTGTTATGTTTTTCTTATCTTTCTCATGGTTTATTCAATTGTTTCTGATAGTTTCAGGATCGAGTCGCGATCCACCTGTAACACTTCCGCGACCCACCTGTTGGGAACCGCTGCCTTAGCAAATTAAAGTGTAAAACTTGAAAAATATTTCACACGTGAAATTTTCTTATTACTTGTTCATACAAAACTTTTAAATTTTCAATTCGCGCCAAAGCGAGAACANTAGTTTCAGGATCGAGTCGCGATCCACCTGTAACACTTCCGCGACCCACCCGTTGGGAACCGCTGCCTTAGCAAATTAAAGTGTAAAACTTGAAAAATATTTCACACGTGAAATTTTCTTATTACTTGTTCATACAAAATGTATTACTTGTTCATAAAAAATGTAGATTCACTATGAATTTTTTTCTCCGATTTTTCGAGTTACTTAAGGCGAAATTAGTCAACGACGCCTTTACTCCTGAATCTAGTTTCAGTGGTCCGAAAACTGCCTATCGCTTCAAAAATAGTAAGCCATTAAAAGTCAAAGTTCTTATAAAAACAAGTAGATTTTCTCTGCTGCTACATACACATTTTCCAGATAAATAGAAAA
Organism: Rhagoletis zephyria; assembly: GCF_001687245.7. Lineage (NCBI taxonomy): Eukaryota > Metazoa > Arthropoda > Insecta > Diptera > Tephritidae > Rhagoletis > Rhagoletis zephyria. Next base: position 41,280 of record NW_016161456.1, on the reverse strand, counting down.
AAGTTTTCCTTCTTTTTATTAGAAGATATTCTTATTAATAAAAGTCACAAAAAATTTAAGTAGAACCGATAAGAAATCTTTATAGAAAATACACATGTATTATGTAAGTAGATATGTATGTATACATGTCTCAGGTGGGACAACTTTTTATTTCTGTAAACTTGTGTAATTATTATAATAGTTGTTATGATTATTAAAGTAGTTAATGAGAAAACTTGATCTCAACAAAGCTTTCAACTTTCCGTACATGCTACTTCTGCGGTCGAGTATTGTTTTACGGCACGGAGAAAGGTTGCAGAAGAGCGGAAGATGCCGATAGTGCTCCATATGGGTCCACTACTATAAATAGCTGGAGGAACAAGCCTATTAGGTCTAACAAATTATTTTACATGTAAGGTCTTGCCCCTTCTTGAGAAGAAAAAGTTTCCGGAATATAGTTGAAAAGGAGTACCCATTAAATACCAAAGGATTGCGTTGGCGTCAAAGGCGACTTTGCTTGCAGCGAGGCTTTACGCGTGGACCAAAAAAGCTTTGAGGAAACGTGGTTAGAGCCAATTATATTAGGGGCCTCTACTTTAGACAAATCCAATGAACTACCAACCTCGGAATCCATGCATTCCACGTTTGTAGGGTATTTACATAGAGCAGTGCCCGACGAATCAAATATTTCTGCTACTAATAAAACTCTTTGCGAAAGAACAGCAGGAATTGGACTATTACAATTAACTTGCCATAATTAAAAAATAAATTCGTATATAGGTATATACAACAAAAAAATGTATGGAGACTCACTTCGAAAAGAAGATACAATTATTGCGTAAAGAAACTGATTGGCCGTGTCGCAGTATTAAGAAACAACCCATTTTTAATTCTATTTATTGTGTCTTTTTATTTCAAAGCGGTTATTAATGAGGCTTACATCACTGAAACGAAAACCTAGCTATTCCAGTTCAATCTAGCAGAGCGGAAAGCAAAATCTAGCTCATCAGCAAGTATGCGCGACCTTCACTTCTACTCTCAACGAAACGTGTTCTTCTTCTCTTTCTTTTCCGTGGCGGTTTTTTTTCAACTGGTTGAAATTAAAAGTTTCGAAGCAAAGAATAAAAAATATCTGGGTGTAGAATTAATGCAAATTACGCTAAATAAATGCAAAAAATAATAGCTTTAAATTAGTAATCATTTGCGGCGTTTTATACTTGTTTTACTAATAAAGTTTTGTTTGCTATTCGAAAACATAGATGTAATTATGTTTATGTACATTTATCTGCACATACGTACATTTATCTGCATAAATATATGTATGTATATGAATGTGAGTATAAATACACATACATATATGATATTAAACCAGATTATGCCTTGCGATTTTATTAGCATCGGTTAAGATAGATTCGTTATTAATGTTTTAATTCGCTAAACCTGTTGGGCCAGTATTTAACAATAGCGACCATCTTTGCGGCGAAGATTCCGGATTATGATTTATTTGAAGAATATATTTATTTTTTATAAAAACTTATGTCAACTTAATGTCATCTTGGAATGTTGTGTGGTAAGCATACTGCATACATAATATTTCAATAAATCAAAAAATTATTTAATTAGCAGACTTCCAAGTACACGTACGAGTGCACGCGTATACCATATACGTCATTTCCTTGGCATCCAGTCAAAGTCAATCTATATTAACAGGATGCCGAAATCGGACCATGATAAATCAAAATAGAGAAGCGACACTATTTGAAAAATGTAAGTGATACCATTGAATACACAAATTTGCGTACTTGTATGTGTGTAATTTTCAGTTCCGCTCATATCAATCCATCTCTGTCACAATTATTGTAATGTAATTTATTAAACTCTACTAAAAATCGTTTCAAGTAAAAAAGTAAAATTTATAGATGCACTGTAACGCATTGGCACCCAGCAAGTAGGTGAAGCGAAGCAAAACGCAGAAAAAAATTTTAAAAAATCCCTGCATTAATTCAAGGGCTACCGGTTCAACCTCACCAAACTACTGGTATACATACTTATGTACATACACTGATATGGCCAGTCTGAATTTAATGTAGTACATACGGTCCGCTTGATGAGTAATGCGCTACTCCAACGCCCGTAAAAAAAGTACATAAAATCTTGTAAAAATGTTGACTTTGCGCGCGGTGGTTTCCGTCAACTTCGCTCAACAAAATTCTGTTTGGGTTATTTAATAAATTATTATGAAAAATACCAATAACTTACATTGATAGAAGTTATATTTAGTTTTTTTTACAGAAATAGAATTTTTATGCAGATTGTGCACGTATCTGCTTAATCACCTTTTTAATATTTCATACGAAATATTTTTAGACGTATTTATTTGTTAATTACACAGGTTTACAAAAAAAAGTTTCTGCATATTGAACTAGTGATGAGCGATATTTCACTACCGGTGATTTTATCACGGTGATATAAAAATCGCTTATAGTGACTGCTACTGCTAGGCCACAATATCAGTGATTGGTGATTTTTCTACTTGATGTGAATGAAAATCACATCTGGCAATAGCTAGTCAACAGAAGTTGCGAATTGGGATTTTTCTCTATGATGGTAGAAATGGTGATTTTACAAATTTTAATTATTCATTGTGAATATGCTCGTATGTATCTATCGTCGTTTAAAGTACAAAACCGCGTATAGTCATTCTGCAAAACCGCGTAACTGAATTTGCTGCAAAAATTGAATTTGCTCACACAAGCTCTTGGTACAACCCTTATCTATTCGTCCTGAAATATACTAGCCAGAAATGCGATTACTTTTATAAAAATGAGAACCATTTTGATATATGAGTGTTTTTACTCTCTAGGAAAATAATTTATGCAACTTCACATACGCGGTTTTGCACTTAAACGACGATATGTATATTCCGTTTTTTTTCATTACCATTCCATGGTTCTTTTAAATGGGCATTTTCAAGTACGCAGAGTGATTTGCTTGATCACGTTATTTGCGTTTCAGTTTTTTACTTCAAAAATTTTATCAACGAGTAAAGAAAGCTGGAAGTATTAATAAAAAAAACACAAAGTGAAAGAGGCCATTTTTGAGTGATTCAATGAAGCTTTTACCTCTTTTCCCTACATGTACCAACACTGATTTGCCATCATTTATTAGAACTATTACCCATTTCTGTGTTATTAAAAGAACTAGCGGTCGCAATAGCCATAAGAAATCACTGTGATTTAAAAATCGCAATCACTCTTTTCACTAATCCTGAAAAATCGCTATTTCGCCCATCACTATATTGAACCAAACGTCTATATCCCTATGCTATTCGACGCGCTGAATGCGAATTCGAGGTATGTTAGCCTCCATCACGTCAGGTTCAAGCTCATTTGAAGGTAAAGTAGGCAAAAATTCATTTAATGAACCTGAAAATTTCAAATACATATATGGGGTTTCGACTCGCTGAACCCGAATCCGAGGTCCGTTAACCTCCAGGTGCTCAGGTTCGAGGTCATTTGAGGGTCAAATAGGAAAAAAATTTATTCAATAAAAATAAAAATAAATTTTTTTGTTTTTGTAGTCGCTGAATCCGAATATGGGGGTCCCGTGAATTGTAAGTATTGAATATTCAGGTATATTCAATGAATTTTCTCTCTAACAGGCTAACAGACATCGGATTCGCATTCAGGGCATCGAATAACATAGCGTCGCCTGGGTAAAAGATTGTCGTATGTTAATTTCGGCAGGTTGTGGGAAATCGCGATTGAAGTTTGGAATGCAATTTCTCAAAAATGCGAAGATAGATTTTCTCCAAAGTCTCTGAAAATGTTACTAGTTCAAAAAATTCTTAAATTATTTAAAAATTTAATGTTTATTGTTAATTAGTTTTGAGTTTATGAAGGATTTTCTTTAGTCAAATTTTGTCGTAAGCGTCATTTGTCCACAATTTGGCAGCCACATCGGATGAAATACGACAAAATGTGATCAAAGTTTCTACCAAATTAACACTTTTTACTCAATATCTCGGAAACTAAAGGAGATATCCAAAAATGGAGAACGCCATTTTTAAGATATTGATTTGTTTAATATGACTGCATCACCAACTAAATTTTTACTGAACTATCGAAAAAGTTGTAGGCAATATCTCGGAAACTAAATTAGATATCTAAAAACTGATAACAACAATCGAAAGACCTTATTTCAAAATATATTACTGCATCTAGAACTAAAAATCGTCAAAATGGCGCTTACGACAATCTTTTACCCAGGCGACGATAGGTATATAGAGGTTTGGTTCAATTTGCAGCCAATTTTTTGTAAACCTGTGCTATCAAATTAACGAATGTTCCTACATTTGCTTTTGGGCACGATTAATATTAAGATTAAGGTTAAGATTAAGATTAGGATTAAGATTAAGATAAAGGTTTATATTAAGGTTAAGATTAAGATTAAGAATAAGATTACGATTTAGATCAAGATTAAGATTGTGATTAAGATCAAGATTTGGATTAAGGTTAACATTAAGATTAAGGTTAAGGTTAAGATTAAGATTACTGGCTGAAAAATTTAAATTCATTTCTGTCTTTGAGGACAATGTAGCTAAGTGCGTTCTTCGGATAAAATCAAATGCCGTGGGTGCAGATGAGCTCCCTATTAAATTCATTAAAATTATTTTACCATATATATTGAGTAGTTTTACGCACACAATTAATCACTGCTTTACTACCTCTACTTTCCCTGCCGCATGGAAAGTAGCCACTGTTACACCTATAGCTAAAAAAACCCGGTGCCTCTTCCCTGTGTCATTTTAGGCCTATAAGCATTTTACCGGGACTTTCCAAAGTATTCGAAAGGCTTATAGCTCAACAGGTTATGGATTTTATTGAGACGAATAAGCTGTTGAGTCGACTTCAATCTGGTTTCAGGCCCCATCATAGTTGTTCAACGGCAATTGTAAAAGTGTTAGATGATATTCGTCAACCTTTCGATCAAGGCCACCTTACCTTGCTCTGCCTACTCGATTTTTCCAAGGCCTTCGATTCAGTTAATCACACATTGTTGTGCAATAAGTTATCTAACTATTTTGGTTTTAGTGAAAGCGCAGTAAATTGTTCATTTAGAATCCTGTAGGCAGACTTCTATCTAAATGGGGTACTAACCTAATTCTTTTTCTAAAAGGTCTCTAACACCTGCACAGAGAAAAACTCCAGCTAAATCTATCTCTGTTCACACAAGATTTGGCTACCATAACCAAGTAATATAACTATAACTAAATCATAGGCTTAGAGAAACATATTTCATTGACGTAACTAAACCCTTTTCTCAGTGTACTATACATAAAGAAATTATGTACCTATTTTTTCCCCAACAGATGCTGTCTTGCCAACTTCAAAACAATTAGTCGGGAAAATTATGCGTGCATAAGCAACCTTGCTTATACCAACACAAAAAGCGCTTTGTCCCAGTTCGCTGTGATTCAAAACGGAAGCATAAACCAACTTTCAATACGCTCAGAAATTCAAAAGTGTATTGACTCGAATTTGGTTTCAAATCGCTTTTTTATATCTCACATCGGTTAAAATAGATGTAAACATATCACTCATTTGACGCGAAGTGAAAAAAGCCTGTTTCTCTTTATACAGCCCCTTTTAAATTTGAATTATTATTATAACAAATTTGACTTCTTCTTCTCAAGGCAATGCCCATCACCGGTATAAATGGCAATTCAACACTGTTGAATTGTGCCGGGTACAACGTGCACCGTCGAGATCGCGAGCGAGATAATGGTGGTGGCTTAGCGTTCATCACGCACTACACCGTGCAGTATCGTCTTATCGAAGCAGACATCGACCGCAGGGATACCACCGTAGAATGTCAGGGCATTGCTATCCGGTCAGGCGATGTTGAGCTCGAAATATTTAACGTTTATATACCCCGTGTCACCTGCTGCCCGGCAGGATATCACCCTGACATAGGTGCGCTCCTCAGAGGTGAAAACCGTATGGTAGTAGGCGACTTTAATGCGCACCACAATCTTTGGCACTCAAGCCTGTCAAACGATCGTAGCGGAACTGACTTGGCTGAGCAGATAGACGATTCGACATTCTGCACAATGAACGACGACGCACCCACCAGGATTATGGGCAGCTGCTGCAGCTCGCCAGACATAACAATAGTCAGCGCTGGTCTGATAAACAGCATATCATGGCGACCAAAGTTCGGGGAGATACCAGTTTAATTTCGAACACAGGTCATCAATTCCATTCCCAGTCGCCATGATCGAGCAATCGTCGGCGTAAGAGACAATCGAGACTCCCTCTGGTGGTTGAGAGAGCTTTGAAATGTAAAAGTTAAACAGTAGCGGGGAAAGGACACCACCCTGTGGAACCCCCTGTTTTATTTTTCTAAGTTTACTCGATTTGTCTCTAAACATTACCGACGAGTGTCGACCACTCAGATAATTTGCCAATCACCGTTTGAACCTCTGTGGGAGAGAGGAAGCCTCTATATCTTCTAGTAGCGTGGAATGGCAGACGGTGTCAAACGCCTTTGACAAGTCCAACGCTACTAGAATCGTTCTCTCACAGGGACGGTTACGGTTAAGGCCACGAGTTATCTGAGTGTTTATGGCGTTAAGTGCTGTTGTTGTACTGTGCACTTTACGGAAACCATGCTGATGCTTCGCTGGGGTCAAGTGGTTTGTGAAATACGGGAGCAGCAAGGCCTCGAGTGTCTTCGCTACCGGGGAAAGGAGTGTTATCGGCCGATAAGAATCTCCTTTGTTGGCAGGTTTCCCCGGTTTGAGCAGTGGGACCACTCTCCCCACCTTCCAG
>NW_016161456.1:3593-33712 GCF_001687245.7 Rhagoletis zephyria | reverse complement strand
ATATAGGTCCGGTGTTCCGCTGAAGCAAAGTCGGTTGGTTTATCGATCGAGATGACTATGCGCAGATGGTCTGATGCTAAAGTCAGCATAGGTCACTCGCTTCTTCACTGCAAAGTGTCTAGCCCTCTCCCCTACGAAATCCTCTGCGACCCTGTTCACAACCTGGACGAAGGAGGTCAGGCTACCGCTGGGAATTCACGTCGATGACACACCAATTCCGACGGTGAATAATCCCAAAATACTCGGAGTAACATTCGATAGCCTGCTCTCCTTCTCTGCGCTCGCAACCGCTATTGTCAATAAAGTACAGAGCCGCAACAAGGTCCTCAAGTCGCTAGCCGACAGTACTTGGGGCAAAGACAAAGAAACGTTGCTGGCAACATACAAGGAAATAGACCGGCCGGTTTTAAACTACGCAGCACCAGTGTGGTCGCCGGGGACTAGTAGGACGCAGTGGACGAAGCTACAGACTGTACAGAACACCGCACTCAGGACAGCGACAGGATGCCTTCTGATGTCGCCAGAACATCACCTCCACAACGAGGCACAAATGCTCCCCTTAAAGGAGCACAACATAATGCTCTGCAAGCAGTTTCTGATCGGGAGCCACAGAAGTGGCCACCCGAACAGACAGCTGCTTGCAGCGGAGCCCTCGCCTAGGCACGTCAGGAGGCATCTATATGAACTGACGGACGAAGTCCAGAGGTTCGTCAAGCAGCCTCTGGACCCGTCATCTTACCGACTGGCCCTGAACGGCATTCACAGGGAGTCAGTCTCGAGTTATGTAGACTCTAGACCTGTGAATGCCGTTCTAGGCACACCACCACCGGACATAGACGAGACGGAGCTTCATCTGCCTCGGGAGACACGAACGACAATAGCCCAACTTCGCTCTGGCTACTGCAGCAGGTTAAACTCTTACCTAAGTAGATTGAATGCGGATGTGCCAAATGAGAGTCCGGCATGCGGAGAGACCCCACATGACTCGAAACATCTCTTTGCATGCCCGGAAAACCCGACAATCCTAACGGCTTTGTCCTTGTGGACCGACCCGATAGAGGCTGCACGCTTCCTAGGGCTGCCGTTAGTGGAACTTGACGACTACGACTGAGATATCAACCGATCTGGGCGGGGTTGTTGTAGCCGCTACAATAACAACCGGTATAAATGCTTGGAAGAAATATGTGTTGAGTCAAATCATATTTTTTGTTAATGCAGTTCTTGCGTAGGTATAAACAAAGTATATTTTGCTAAGAAGACTAAATTTTAATTTATTACTTAAAAAATTTAATTTAATTGAGTTCTCACGAAATACTTTCATAGCCAATAGTACCGATACGAGTAGGTATGGATACTTTAGATTCTATATTTTTCGTGTATCGATACTTTCCTTAGATACTACTTTTAAGTAAAGGTATCGATGCCTGCATGGTATCGTTTCATCCCTAAAGTAAATTAAGTTGTTTAGGTAAATAAAAATGGAAAAGTTAGTAATTTTTAATAATGATTATTTTATTTAGTACTTGAGTTTAAAAATTGGATCATTATATTTAATACAAAGTAATGAGAATTGCATCGGGGCTGAAAATGTCGGAGGTATCATCTTCACTTGAAGAATCTAGTATAACGCTAGGCGCACATTGCATCCGATAGGCCGACCGATTTTGGCCGAACAATTTGACCGTCCGAACTGATGCGCACCATATATGTAATACTCCTATATTGGCAGTAAGAGCTAGTACCGTCCGAAAACACTACAGTACAGATATATCAATAAACACGTACGAAAGAAAAGGAACACATACGTTTATAAATAAACATGTACACGACACATTTACAAAAACGGCACTCAAGTACACAATACATTGACAAAAACAGTACTAGACTGTCTCGCTTTGATTTCGGAATGCTTACACATTGAGATGTTAGCTTACTACCAATATAGAAGTATTACATATATGATGCGCACACTTAGCCAGATTATTTTCCGACCGTATTTGTACACACAAATCTAGTTTTCATTACAATTTTGTAAGCAGTGAAATACTTTGATACATTTTTATTGACATACTCTAAACATGTGATTTTGTCTGTAATTTTTTTGTTAACATGTTTGAATTTATCGTCACTGACGGACGTCAACGGCCGATGTCGGTTCGATTATCAGTTTATTTGTGAGAGCGCTCACAGGCTAACCTAATATTCACGCACGCCGCCAATTTACTGTCAAAAATTTCTCATGCACATGCAACTTGTATGAGATCAACCGAAATTGAACGGCGTGCGTATGAAGCTAACTCAATTTCCAATTTTTGTTCTGCGTGACATTTTGATTTGACGTTTCGCTCAATGAAATCAAATGCAAACGCATGCAAGTCAATTTCGGGTGACGCAAAAAAACAAATTCGACGGCATGCGTACCAAAACGCAAGCCGCGAATATTAGGTTAGCCTGTAATATAATCACAAGTATTTATTGATATCGCCCGCATATAGCCGATATCGGCCGAGCACAATTCGGTCGATGCCGGCTGCAGTGTGCGCGTAGCGTAATGGCGCGAGAACGTTGTTTAAATACCGCTTACAAGCCAAACCAGATGTTTTTGTAATCCATTTTTGATACTTTCTTCTACGACTGGTTTAAAAAATGTGTGCTTATAGCCAAAGTGTAATAAACAACGTGAAATCAATATATGACATATTTATTTTCGATACGCTTATTTGACAACAGTTTTGTCATCGCATTAACCCATTTGCTAGTAACAACATTATAAATGCATTTCAAATTTAAATTTTTTTACTACAATTCCAAAAATAATTTGTTTTGGAAAATAAACGCTGCTTATGCAGAACTACCCACAATAAAGAGGAGGGTGCGTTCATTGTGCCGAAAGATGTTACACAGGAAAGGGAATCGATGAATGCGTGTGGTGTTCAACTGACTGCATCATCCAAGGTTTGCGCTCTGCACTTCAAATCGAGTGAAATCAATTATTCAAATGCCAAGAGAAGACAACTCAATCCTGATGCCTTATTTCGTAATATTTTCGTGTATATTTAACTACGTATTCTGTTTCTTGATTGGCTCAGTAACCGCCTAAGCGATATTGGGCAAATCCCATAAAGCGCGCCAGTCATTTTGTTTTTCATATTACTGGTTACTGAACCCAAAATCTCCAAACTCAATCGAGAATAAGCTCTCTATTAATCTATTTTAAAACCGGTATGGACATATGGAATACAATTATTGGGCTCTGCAGCAACCTCCAATATAGAAATAGATACTTCCAAGGTTCCAATTAAAAATCTTAAAATGATTGCGAACGCCTGGTTTTACCAACAAAAAATTCATGATCACCCAAATCCTCTTATTTCTACACTCACTTCTCATACAGTAACATTACAGCGACTTAATAGGAAATCAATATTAGATCTCTATTAATATTGAACACGTGCAAATTAAATATGGTTGCACCAGTGGATGTACTCCATACATGATTATTTATATTTATAACAAATTTTTAAATATTGTTGAACGCACAACACCGATTGCAATAAAATATATGAATTAAAAAAAAAATATACATATTACCTAACGCCCAATAGAAATTCAAAGTCAAGTCAAGTCAAACTCCATTTGGTCTTCTCCTGACACCGCCAGCAGAATCCAGTACTTTAAGGGCTACTGAATTGTTATCTTTAAGGACGACGTGACCTAGCAAGTGAAGAAGTTATGTTTTAATTCACAAAACCATTCGTATAATGATCCAATACTTTTCGTGTAAAATCCTGAAAATATGTCAAACAGTAAAATTACTCTCTGAAGTGAGGGTAAAAAGTGAGTAACAACAAAAAGTACGGGAACATAAAAAGCATTTTTCCTGTAAAAACGTCAACCAGTGATCGCTTGACACTTTTCATGATTTTACCAGAAGAAAAAGTTCGGGTAAAATCTTGCAACTTCATTCTCTACACAACTCTCCCAGAAATCACTCTCATATACAGGATTTAGGAGGAATTAGGAGTACGGGATAGTTTTTCCTGTAACTTCCTGCAAGTTCGTGTAAGAACCTGTAAGTTCATGGAGTACTGGATCAGAGCTTATGCTTATAGCGAGCTAAATAGGTGGAGCGAAAATTATGAACAAATTTCTGTTTACAAAGTCGTAGCTGCCAGGTGAATCGGATCAGAATATTATTATTTGTTTAAAAAAGCACCCCGTTTTTTTATAAGGATTTGAATTATTGGAATCACGGTTGATGAGGGTCTCAGATAGTTACGTAATTCTTTCTTAATTAATGGTCAGGCCTATAGCTTTTTAATTATTTGAACAGCCAGACGTTGACCATTTCTGCTGGAAATCCCTATTGAAGGAGCTATCTCTTTGACTTTAAATAGCAAAGAAGGGCGAAGAAGGGGGACAGTATAACCACAGAAGTTTTTAGCTAAGGATCTAATGTATATCCCTATGCAAAAAATATTGCCCGACAAGTAATCTTTCTAATTTTATGTCTAGTAGTTTTTTTTAAGATTGGTCCAAAAAATCATAATAGAGAAAGAAACCAATGAAGGTATTTAAAGCACAGAACACAAAAAAAAAATAAATATTATTAAAAGGACTATGTTATCTTTGACTTAGTACGTCAAAGGTCAAGTAGAAGTGGGAACTTGTAGGACTGCCCATTGATAGCTCGGTTATATAGCTTAAGAAATAATATGTTAAAGCTGATGCGAGATAAAATTTTGTGGCTTTGCGCGACATTTATAACTTTGCCAGCAAAGCGCCAGACGCAAAAGGTATACCGCAATGAAAGCCAAGAAAACAATTTTGTTCTGTTTTTTTACTCGTCAAAATTGCTGTGGATTTTATGTATTTAACTTTAAAAATATCAGTAATGTAATGNCAAAAAAAAAATAAATATTATTAAAAGGACTATGTTATCTTTGACTTAGTACGTCAAAGGTCAAGTAGAAGTGGGAACTTGTAGGACTGCCCATTGATAGCTCGGTTATATAGCTTAAGAAATAATATGTTAAAGCTGATGCGAGATAAAATTTTGTGGCTTTGCGCGACATTTATAACTTTGCCAGCAAAGCGCCAGACGCAAAAGGTATACCGCAATGAAAGCCAAGAAAACAATTTTGTTCTGTTTTTTTACTCGTCAAAATTGCTGTGGGTTTATGTATTTAACTTTAAAAATATCAGTAATGTAATTAAATTTTAAGTTTGTGCATTAAAACTCGAATTTGGACGAAACAAAATAAATATTAAACCGGCTGATTGTCAACGCGCTCAAAAATATGGGAGTTGGCAATCTTTTCGCTTCGCGCTGCAGCTTGATTCAATAATACATTTAGGGCCGGTTTCTCCATCTCTGGTTAACACTAACTCCCCGGTTAAACATTGTTATCGACGTTCTAACTCCATGCATATAACAGGGAGTCGATAAGGTCGGTAACGATGTTTACCGGGGGATTAGTGTTAACCGGAGATAGAGAAACCGGCCCTAAGTCTGTTCCAATAGCAGTCCGGTTTACAGGATTTAGTCAGAACTTACAGGAAGTCGTTCCTATTGACATAAAACCTGTAAGTGGGAACACTTTTGAGAGAGTAACTGAGCAACTGTTCCTAGTCAGAAGTTACAGGATTAAGTCCGGAGTTTTTTTTCCTGTAAGTTCATGAAAAGTGTCAAACGATCAGCTGATTTGCATGCGCAAACAAACACAGAAAGCGGTGAAAGCAAAAAACCTTGTATTTGTAAAAAAACGGGAATTAAACAACGAAATATTTGAATATGTATAGATTTTAATAATCAGTTAGTGATATTTCAGCAAAATCAGTGTTGTACCAATGACATGTTAACAAACCGACTGACGTTTTTACAGGAAATAGTGCTTTTTGCGTTCCCGTGCACTTCTGCATCTGTTCTCCTTTTACTCTCACTTGAGAGAGTAAAATTGTAGTTTGACAGTTCCACAGGTTTTAGTCCGAAGTTCAAAGGAACAGACTAATTGTATTATGTATTATGTATTATTGAATCATGGCGCTACAGCTGCAACGATCTATGTGGCATGTTTTGTGCATTTTCATACAATTCATCTCATCTGTCAAAGCGAAACAAGCATTTTATGTGGCATCAGCTTTAGAGACACTTTTATCAAATTTGATATGTATGACATTTGACCAGTTTTGTTACATAAATACTACCATGTGCGGCGCCCGGGCAACACAACAACAGGCAAAATATATTGGCTACAATTTGTCATTTTGTTTGCCAAATATACGTTTTATCGGTGCAATGCTAATGTTAAAATTAATGCGGAAGCTCCGCGGTTGCGAATGTGAATGCGAATATTCGCAACAACCCTGGTCTGAACACTGCAGAAAGTACAAATTTCATAATGTTTTCGTTAAAAGATATACAACACATACATACATACATAGATTGTTTTCACAAAAAATACCTCGCTTTTTATGGGCACTTTTAATGCAATTCAGCTCACAAAGGGCGTTGAAATATTTCGGTTTGGAGTTCAAAAATTTAACAATTTTTATAATTCGCTTAGTGAGTATAAGATGGTTTTTTGTATGGAGAGTGAGGAAGTCTAATAAAAATACCTACTCATACACATATGACTATTTTGTCCATTAAACAAGACTGCATCCAATCCATCATTAGCAGCGTTGGCACTTTGCTACGGTTTTTCAAACATATTAGAGGAGTAGAATTTTAGGTGTAAATTTGCTACGTAACAATCTAGTAGTATATGTTTTGTTGCTTTTCCAACACCAAAATACGTGCTAGATTGCTACGTGGCGACTGTACCCCTAAAATGCTATTAATTTTTTACTACGCTTTTTTATTTCATTCAACTTATGGGAAGAAGATTTGTGAATCACTATAAAATGTGTTATTTTACTGCAAATTATGTAAGAAGGGTCTGAATAACAACATAAATAGACACAACCGTTTACATTTTCATATAAACGAAGAGGCACAATTCAAGCTTCAGTCTTAACCGAATGTCGTTAACAGACATGAAGATTCAATGTGCGAGAAGGATACGAAGTTGCACAAAGAGGTAACTATGACTATGTATAGCGTGTCGAACTACTTGCCTTTTTCCACGATGGATTCGTTGCCAGATTTGTTGCAAGCTATAACAGATATTAGAAATAAAAAGCGGCTCAACAGAGCCAAAGATTTAGTTCGGGTTATCGACATTCTGCAAACAATGTTTATAAGTTCGGTATTTGGAAAACGCCAATGTAAGAGATACATACATATAATGTAATACTTAAAAGGTACAATTTCTATTGAAATTTAATTGTTATGTTTAAAGAATTAAATGTGCATATAAATTTAAAATAATAGCTTATTTGCATCTTTTGCTACGATTTTTTATTGCTTACTACGATTTTACTGGGCTTTTGCTACGCAATCTGTTTCGTGAGGTGCCAAGACTGATCATTGGTGGCAAAACCTGCAATCATTGCGAAAATATTTATTTGTCCACGCATGCGCAAATCAACCGCGCACTTGGTCAACTGAGGCATTGTTGGGAATGCAGGCAGGCATACATAGTATGTATATTGGCGCTCACTTGGACATGTAAGGAGATACCTCCATATGTAAGTATGCATTTAAGTGGCTATGCACTCATGTCTGTATGTATGTAGTTAATACAGTAGCAAGCGTAGAAATTGTCAATATTATTGTAGAGCCTAAACGCCAATGCGTGCAACTAAAATGAGTATTCCAATCTAATGCGTACCTACATATGTATAATTGTTGTGTGCCAATTGCTTTCGAATATGCTCATTGCACTTTTTTGCTACTAATATATGTGCATACACGTGCATGTGCGCACTTTTTTGTACGCCTCTTCTAATTTGCTAATTTCACACCATTTCCTTTTTTATCAATCCGTCGCACAGTGTTTTGACTATATGAAGGTAGGTGAAAAAAAGTCATGGTAACAGTTGATAAAAAAAACACCAGTTGGGCTTAGAGAGGGAAAAGTAAATGTAATGAATACAAAATTTCAGATCAATTACTCAACCCCGTCTCTCCTCGAACGGTACGTTTCCAAAAAAATACTGGAATCGGCGCAATACCGACTAATCACTTTAGTTGCTTTTGGCGCTGAACCCATTAAAGCAAATGTTTCTTTTTCAACTGTAGTCAACTATTTAAGTGCCGGGAAATATTCAAGTGAAGGTATTTATCATTTATTTAGTATTTTTCTATTTTTCTTATCAAAAAATTAACTTTGAAATGTAGATGCTAAAGGTTATTAGTAAAAAAAAAGTGTGAGTACCGGTTCATCAGGTCTTGAAATTAGACGCATGTTTCAGAGAATTCTATGTAGTTTTCGAATATATAATTGGATCTTTTGGCGCGACTTTGCAAATATGTATATGTAATTTTCGATTTTCTTAATTGTCGATTTTCAGCTTCTTTTTGTGTAATTTCGCGAAAAGAATTTTTCGAACAATGGAAAAATCACACCAAACATTGGGAAAAAAGAGAATATTTATACCTATATAATTTTTAAGTATAACCTTGGCTTATCTAAGAATGGAAAGCAGAAAACAAAAATTAACCATAATTCCATCACATTTAATGATTGGGCCACATTTTTTTGCGAGTTGTAGACGCTATAGTGATCCAATCTTCCCCATATTTTATATTAAGGGTTTTCTAATAAAAGAGAGAGTACAAACTAAATTTCTAGAAATCGGATGAAATTTAATGTTTCCGCCCCCAAGAGTGGAGGGCGTGGCAATTCCCATCTTAACCAAATTTCATAATTTCTTATCTCTAAGTATAATTAGAGCGCATGTCTAGTTTCAGCGAAATCGGTGCACGTTAACTATTATTTCCACCTGCCTCCATATAGGTGAAACTGTGCGTCGTTTCGATATGATTTGCTACAAACGCATTTCTTTGACGTTTAATTTGTTTGCAAATATTACTTTGTTTCAGTTTTCTTTTATTTTGTTAGCTGTGTATACATATGTAGGTACCTATATATTCATGTTCATCCATATGGACATACATATCTTACATTACATACATACATTAGGGCGGGTCAATTTGTATGGCAGATTTTTTCGACTATAGACGTATAGCATAGGAGGATTCTACGTGTAATCAATTTGGAGTTTGCAAATTGCGAAAGTAGGTTTCTTTTACTTAACATCTTAATGCAGTGTCGAAACGAAGTGCTTAAATTTTGTATAAAAACATGGAATAAGAAGTTTTTGGTATGAGAAATCTTTTGCTGGACTTACATTTTTCATAAAACATCCGCCAGAGGGCGCAAAAAAGAAAATTTTCACATTTTCTTACGTGTTAAAACAAAACGTCCCAGTAGAGAAGATCGTCACTGGTAACATCGTCACTAATGAGGATTTAGTGACATTGTTGTGCTTGCTGTGAATCCTAAACGACATATAGCTGACAACGACACTGGTGACAATGCCATGCAGGTGTTCTCCTATCAAAGACTTATAACAGACAATATCTTGCAGCGGTCACGTATAAAAAGTTCATTGCAGGACATTGTCGCTTGAATGTCATCAATGACCACTGCTTGACAAAGTCATGTAGAGGCCATCAACGACTAAATTACCATTTTTATGAAGAAGTCATGAACGACTTCCATATAAACGTAGACCAAAATCATTGAAGACTTAAAATGGCCGTGCAAGACACTTAAGTGACTAATGCATGACATTCGCTACGGGGGTATGTTAAATTTTTTTATGCAGCTAAAATTCAATACAGAATCCATGTGTATATGTGTATAAGAAATTAATTTTTTTTTACACTTTTCCATTTACATTCAGATTTTTATTAAATTAATTACAGTCACTCACAAGATTGAGTATCCGTTGATTTGTTTTAAATATTCACAATAGTTTTCATACTAAATATTTTTTGTTAATTTTTTATTCAAATATGGTCTGTATTTAAGAAACACCATATAAATCTACGTTTCAAACTTTTTACATAAGTTAGAATTCTGCCAAACTTCATCCAAAATTGCAAACTTTTCAATAAGAATTTAAAACAAGATTTCGAGTATGCAGTTTTATAGGCCATTCAATTTTAGTACAATAATGTGCAAAGTCCAATGTCCGGTTGCACCAATCAATTTTAAATTTATCAGCCAGTTAAAATTTGAAATTGCACAATTTTGTTCGGAAATTTGTTATTTAAATTTTAACAGTCTGATATATTTTGAAACTGATCAGTAAAACCGAAAATAATAGTCTTAAAAATAACTTTCTTTTAGTTTGTTTGTCGACGGTGCTAAGAAGTTTCTTCCATATAAAGTACTCTGTGTTTTTTCTTTTATATGGAAGAAACGGCATAACGCCGCGGCGCCAGAAAAAGAATAGTCAAAAAACTTGATGACAAGTATATATTAGGACTTTTAGCAAATTTGCATGAAAAACTATAAATTTGTTAAAAATACCCATAAATAGACTAAGTAAATCAGAAAAACTTATGTAATTTCGAAGTTAAAGCTTGAAACACATGGGAAATGACGGGCTACGGGCCACAGCTGTCAAATTATTTTAACACTTACTCTTAAGTATATAATTATTTTGGCGACGACACGGCAACACCGCGACTATCCAAAAATTTAGCTGTGGCCAGATTAGATCTATTTGTATTTTTCTAGCGACAGATAATATTCATCCTCTTCTTTTATATCAAACTCAAACAAATTCATGATATCGCTGCCATGTTCAAAAAATGCATGTCGCCATCGACAAAGAGTTTAGATAATGCAGATAACATATTGGAAGCTGGCCCGTCGTTTTCAATGTGTTTCAAGCATTAACGCTAAGAAAATTGATAAAATTTACTTTCTTAGCGTTACCGCGCATTGCTAGCGTTAACTTCGAAATTACTTAGGTTTTTCTAATTTACTTAGTCTATTTATGGGTATTTTTAGCTACCAATGTTGGTTTTTAAGTAAAAATTCAATTTAAATAAATAAATTTTTGGTTTTTCATGCTGTTTCACCCTCTGGCGGATGTTTTCGGAAAAAGATAAGTCCAGAAATAGGTGATAGGTAATAAGAGCAACGGAAATAAGGTAAATTGACTTTATTTCTCACCCTGATGCGAAATAAAGTCAATTGACATTATTACCTTTTTGGAAAGCGAAATAAAATCCATTGACATTATTGCTCTTTCAAACATTAAATTTGCTTAGCTTCGCGGCGGCCGGCGTCCGCGCGCCACACCGCGCGCGCCACACCACGTCACGCTATGCCGCGGCTCCCCTTCCCCGTCTCCCACCGTACTGTAACGCAGGTAGATTTATTTTTTGTATACGTTGAAATAAAGTTTTTATATATTTTACATATCGAGGACTTATATTCAATAATACCCTCTATCTGCATATCTGATATAAAAATCCAGCTAAGATTTAACTGTCATCGGTAATATTAATGCTACCATATATAACGCTTGACAGAAGAATTTAGACTATTATAAATTGGAAATCAGAAGCAATCTATCAGTGATGACAGGTAATAAGTCCCAGATGGTTTCTAAAATCACAAATTAGTTTTTGTGCAAATATAGGGTATTAATGAATTTAAGCCCTCGATATTTCACATATTTATATTTGTAAGTTATTGGAAGATTTCTGCTGTTTTGGCAACAATTTGTATGCAGTAAAAAAGCATATAATTTGTGTTTCAAAAGTGTGTGAAAACCAAAAACCAACAATTAACTTACATGATCTCGGTTCCGATATTAAATAATTGTTTATACCCGCATTTTGGCACATTGGCTTGTTGAATGTGCCATCTAATAAATAATGTCGTCGTTCTCCTTAGCTGCTTTTAAATGATGTCACAAATTGCTGGTGGAGACATGAATACAGTGTAAGAAAATTACTTTTCTATAATTGTTTCCTTATAGAAAGGTTGGTTTCTTTTCCACCTTAGACATTCCGAATTCGTTCAAAATATGCTAATTTAAAACACAGAATTCTTTCAGTGTTCCTCCGGGGTTTTTGGAAATGGACTTTTTCTTCAATTTAATAGTGTTCGCTTTTTTTTGTGGAAACGAAACATGTTTTGCAAGTTCTGGATCATTTCTACACTCTTTCTTCAAATATTTCTCGTATTCCAGCTGCGTTTTGCGTTTGGTTTTTCGCATCCTGTTTTTACTATATTCGTAATTTTAAATTTTTTAATAAAATCAATTGGTGGTAGTTCATGATTGTGTGTGAATTAATAGCACCACACTGAGGATTTGGCAATAACCTTTTTCATCTATTAAAAAACAACACTTACGGGGCAATGTTTATTGTAAAAACAACATTTTTTTCTATGAATCGACATACTTTAAGCATTGTTCACGCTATTTCCATTTGAAGTCATTTGACTTTATTTCCACATTTTTGTTGACTTTATTTCGCTTTCGAAAAGGTAATAATGTTAATTGCCTTTATTTCGCACCAGGGTGGGAAATAAAGTCAATTGACCTTATTTCCATTGATATTGTTACCTGTCACCCCAGAAATAGATTCCTCATGCCGTAAACCCCTTTTAGCATGTTTTTATACAAAATTTAATAACGTATTTACGACACTACGCCAAAATGATAAGTAAAATAAACCTATTTTCGCAATTTGCAAACTCCAAACTGATTTTAGGCCCATGGTTTCTTCCGCAAATTTGCTTAGAACTACACGTAGAATCCTCCTATGATATATGCCTATAGTCGAAAAAATTTACCCGCCCTAATAAACATACATGGTTTTACATAGCTATGATGTACTTACCGGTAGCATTTTGCTGTTTGTTGTTTTCGGTGTCAATCGCCAATTTTCTGACTGGCTTTATTAATGTTTTGCCGGCTTTGCTGCTTCCAATATTATTTGTTCACCGATTTGTATGCAACTCACTGCATTTATTATATTTAGTTGCGATTAAAAAAGTCTTCTCACGTCTGAAATTTGTTTGATTTTTTATTAATTTGAACTTTTTATTTAAAAACACATGAAATCGCCAACTTTAAGCAACTAATGGTTTTCGAAATATTTTAGAAATTAAAAAAGGATGCAATTTGATGAAAATTTACTTGTGTTAAACTTATTTTGCTCATCAAATAAACGGTGTTTCACAACAGGATTTATAAGTTCCTCTTCATCTCTGTTAATTATATTTGTATTAATAATAATAATAATAAGAGATTGGCGCTCACACATATGTTAGTGTTTGGCCGAGCTTCTCCTCCGATTTGTGGCGTGCGCCTTGATGTTGGCACACAAAGAGGAGGGAGAGGTATTTTAATGAGAAGCTGTTTTTCATGGCAGAAATACACTCGGATGTTTGCCATTGCCTGCCGAGGGGCGACTGCTGTTAAGAAAAAACCTCTATTCTAAATTTTTTGCGATGTTGCTTTGACCAGGGTATGAGCCCAGGCGCTTCGAGGTGGAAGCACTTGTTACCACTACACCCCAGCGGCCGCATTATTTGTATTATCTTCTGTTTATAATTTCATTTTCCACGTCATATGTGCGTACATACAAATCAACATACCGCTCATTTCCTAAGAGACCATTGCACCTTATAAAATACCGAAAATGGAAATGAATACATACAGTCAATCAATAAAGTTTAGGTACAGCAATTTTTTTGCAATAT
The DNA here is from genome assembly GCF_001687245.7 of Rhagoletis zephyria. NCBI lineage: Eukaryota > Metazoa > Arthropoda > Insecta > Diptera > Tephritidae > Rhagoletis > Rhagoletis zephyria. Next base: position 20,027 of record NW_016161456.1, on the reverse strand, counting down.
TTTACTTTTCGCAATTTCTTTATAAAAATACGGTTAATTCCACAACATAAACCCCGAAAATCAGAGCTCCAAACCTTCTGCCAAATTAAAGAAAATTCTGCAAATTTTCGTTAAAATATTGCACTTTTTAATTACACTCTTTGGAAAAAAACTGAACATGCAGTTTTTAGCCCATCCAATTTTAGTATAATATTGTGCAAGTCTGAGGTAGCTACATATTATTTTTGGCAAATGTTATTTTTTTTTTATATGGAGAAAATTAACGACACCTTCAACAAAAAAATTTGCCAAAAATCATTTGTAAGAGGTAAGAGCTACCTCAGGCTTGTACATTGTTATACTAAAATTGAATGGGCTAAAAAACTGCAGTCTCAGTTTTTTTCTAAATAGTGTAATTAAAATGTGTAATATTTTGATGAAAATTTTCTTTAATTTTGCACAAGGTTTGCAGCTTAGATTTTTTGGGTCTTAGTCGTAGAATTTTAAAAAAATTTTCGAAAAATAAAATAATTAAAAAACAGTTGCCCGTATTGCAAAATAATCGCTATACCTAAAATTTATTGATTGACTGTATTCTCATCTAAAGCCGAAACTATGTATGTACACAAGACATTAAGACCTTATCACGAAGTGTCCACGAAAATAGGATCGACAAACACCATCTCTTTGTCGATTTCAAAGCCGCTTTTGACAGCACGAATAGAAGTTGTCTTTATGCCGCGATCTCCGAATTTGGTATCCCTGCGCAACTGATTTAGCTTGGGAAAATATCAGGGCAGTAGAAGCTAATTTTGCTTCGCATGGTAGTCATTTATTTATTTATTATTCGTTAATTTTAACTCATTGGGCCGGGATTTATTGAGAGTAGCAGGCTGGTGGGTCAGTCGAAAAATCGAAAAATCTTATAGACACGGTGTGTAAGTCGCTAACCTTACGGGAACTTTTACATACGCTAAATGTGAATCTGAAGTGGAGAATGGCACACTTCCAATATAAAAAAGTCACATCTTATTATAAGATGAATAGGTACCTAAAGTTGACGCCTCTCAGAGGTCAAATATTGTTCATCGCAACCAATGTTAAAGAACACTGCATAGATAATGTACATACAGTGACTCAAACAAGTGACAAGTGAGTAACATTCACAATGTTTTTTTTTTTTAATATTGACCGAGCTCTAACTAAAACCATATAATTCAATGTTTCAAACTCAATAAAAAAAAATTAGGAAAATTTAACAAATTTTCATCAAAATTTCAAACTTTTTAATCTAAATCTTTAGAATATTTGCAGTATTATGCCTATACAATTTTAGTCTAATGAAGTGCGAGTTTCAAGCGGCTAAAAACTCGTTGATTTTTAATAATTTTTTTGTCACAGTATATTCATGTCAAGTAGCAACAGCTGCATAGCGTTTTTTTGTGAAACATATCATCAAATCGACTGTAAGCTAAGCGCCTTTAAGAACGTTCGTATGTACGCGCATATGCAAAGTTTCAAATATATAGCATTAACAGTTAGCGAAGGTGTTTAAATTTTTGATGGCAAGCAATTATTTCTGTTAGTTTCCATTTATTTGTGTTTTGCTTCCATTTTCGAATGTTTCTTAATTTTAAAATGCGACTTCAAGACTTTTAAGAATTTTTCATATAATATTATAATGGCTTTTTTCGCTTTATATGTTGAGATGCAATTAAAGCGTTCATTAATGGCGCGTACGAAAACTCCACAGCTTAACACTATCCAAAAATAAATTCACATCTGCCAACGAAGCGGAGCCAACTGAAATGACAATCGCGCAGACGCAACCACAGCTTCAGCTGGAGCCCAAGCCACAGCACAGCCATGCAGCTTGACTGCAGAGTTTACGCAATCGCTTTTTATTTCGTACCAAAAAATCTGCGACTCACTGTTCACTTTCAGCAGCTACCAGCAAAGCGCTTATGTATTTACATATGTATAAGTATACAAATGTACATAAGTTTGTATGTATGTACTTATGTACATTTCAATTTCGTTTTTAACTAGCATTTATGTACAGAGCACTTCAACAAGCAAACACAAATCGTAAAAGTATAGCATATTCGGAATGTTTGCTAAATCTGCTATGTAAGCTAGTTATAGTATTTGATATGCAACAGCAACACTTATTTACTTATGTGCAAATGTGCATAAAGTATGTCCTCCTTTGCTAATTAAATATTTTTCATTTTAAGATAAATAATTTTGTCTTTTTATAAGCCTTGTTTTAAATTTAGCGCATGTTTTTTACATCTTTGTTTTTCGAATTTAAATTCGTTTCTTTGGTTTATCACCTCTGTAACAACTGCACTGAACAACACTTATTAACTCCTACGTTCACTACTGAGGTGGTTGGTTACCTGCTTCTTTTTACCGCTAAGTCAACATTACCGTTCAAGAGCCACCGTTGCACTGATTTCAACTGTTGCCAACACGGTAGCTCCAAGTCATAAAACGTGCCACGAGCTAGCCACCAACAGCAACAGTGCCAGCAAAAGTAAGTCCGTCCATACACGCAAAGTGGTCTTTGCAGAGCACTGAGATATGGAAGTATGCGCCACCGTCGTTGCCGCCGCCACCGCCACCACAGGTGGTTTTGGAGGTTCACTTTTATTTTTTTGTTGTTTTGCTGTTTCGGCAAGTGGCACTCAAGTTTTTCTTGTTCATCTTTTTATACATAAGTAAATAAATAAGTATGTAGTTATTTTCGCATATTTTCACTTAAGGCAATGAGAAAAATGAAAACAAATGAATGCCTACAGCTGAGAGGGTCTATGGAGCGCAGATGAGCTGTGTTACTTCGAAGCAGCAGCAGCAGCAGAAAAGCCGGTTATTTTACTACATGCATATGTATGTATGTATGTCGAAGACAAAACAATGGACCAGCAGTTAAAAGGCACAGCAATTCACCACTAACCAACTCTACAAACGAGTTAAATCCGTTCAGTTAGTATATGTATTTGTTTATTGCAGTTGTTTGTACTATGTGGTGGGCATTTGCAAGAGAGCCATGGCCGTTTGTCTCTGCTACTTATTGTTAACAGACTGGGAATATTTGTTTATATTGCTATTGGTCTTTTATTTAACAGCGCGCGGTTGGTTGATTTTAAAGTGTCTACTAAATTAGTTCTACATGCCAATACTGATTTAATTATGTTTCGGTGTGATTTTATGCATAGAGCATTACTCATTCGACATGTGCAACAGAGAAAATATTTATGCCTGTCGGTACACCGGAAAAAATAGACCACTGGCTTGGCACATAAGAGTGGAGCAGCTTAAACCACGCTGAGCTCAAGAAGAAGTCTTATAAGGTGATGTAGAAGTACTTTTTTTACGGAACCACGCAAAATAACTCTTGAAGTCGTGAAGAAAGTAGCACTCAGAGCAATGTCCTGCTCTCGTAGTAATTTTACTGTATCTGTTTTACGAATAAACCGGAGCATATTTTCCAGTGTTAAAATCTCTGAATTGCTGCATCCACTCATTAGCATTGCCTGGGGTAGTGACTCCTCCCGAGATGAGTGGACTGATGGTATTATTGTCAAAATTCCGCAAAATGGTGACCTGAGGGATTGTGGTAACTGGCGTGGCATGCGTGTGTTTGCGTTAGGTGACAAAGGAACATCTGAATTCGACTATCGACACCCTCAGGACGGGTTCCTCACGGGTTTCTCTTGTACAGATTGTATAAACACAGTGATAATAAGTGGAGCATTTCGCCAAACTCAGAGTAGATCTGCAGAGAAGTGACTGTTATGAAATCTACATACGACGGAGGTAAGTGTTGTGCGCTTTACAAAGGAAGGCTGTCTGAGACCTTCGAAGTTCATAGCGGAGTTTTACAAGGTTGGATACTCAACCCCCTTCTCTTTCTTTTGGTGATTGCGGATGTGTTGTATGCTTTCTGATTGTATACAAGTAATTTTTAAGCGAAAAAAAAATCGACTTCAATTCTCATACAAAAATTTAAGAATACCGAATCTGAACCAAATTAATATGGGATCACCTCAGAGGTACCACCATTCTTTTGCTCAAACTTTGAGTACATTCTTTTTAACCATTGATTTCACAAGTTTCAAACTGCTAACACTTGAAGTCAAATATCAAATTAATACGAAACTTATAAAACTTAATCATATAATTTAAATTGAAAATTGACATTTTCCAACAGTGACGGGTGCAACAACGATGCCACCCGCGTCTTTGAGTTGTAGGATTTGTTTACCAATTTGAGACAAACTATAATTATTTCGTTCATGGCGCTTTTCTCGTATGCAGCTAATAGAATGTTAAAGTCCATTTTATGCTTTGATGGCATTATTATATTTGAAATTACAAAAAAAAACATATTTTAGCTTGTGACGGGTGGAACAGTATTTTGTGACGGCTGGGACGAGTCACTATTGAGGACACATATGTACATAGTTTGTTTGCTAATGGTTTGATGTGAATATTTATTAATTTTATAAAAAGGAACCTTATTTGAACAACGAGAAGCTTAAGAATTATTCTATCTGCTTTATCACAGATTTAAACACAATCTATGTAATTTATTTTTTTAACTGTGGTGCCGTCATCGCTGGAATGGCCGATATTCATACATTTCAATTTATTTAAATGTGTACATATTTACATACATATGTATGCATATCTACATGCATATATTTCAACATTCGAATAATCGCGCACCAATTATTATTCGAATAATTGACAACGAGCAATTATTCGAATAATCGGTGGTGGGCGATTATTCGAATACAGCTAATCCAGTTTTACTATTCGAATTGCATCATATTCGAATGTTCGATTAATCGAATATCAATAGCTCTACAAATTTTGATAAATTTCCTTGTTGTAAACTGTTTGAGAAAACGAATTGCTGGTATCGCTTTGGATATTTGTAACTCCGATGTTTTCTTGATGCTTAGAATCATAGCTATTTTGCCTGTTACGACTGCCGGTAATGAAAGAACATTTTCAACTTTACGCCGCCTAAAAACTTATCTTAGATCAAAAAGAAAATCGTCTCAATGGGCTAGCTTCTCAATATTCATAACAAATAAATACAATATGCTGAATACTCTAAATAAAACAATGATAATAAACGAATGACTTAATATAAAACGACCTCCAAAAAGAAATCCTGCGGCCGGTCCTGGAGGGACTTAATATGTACACTTGCCCAATCATTCCTGCAAGTTTCAAAATGGTTAAAATTTGCTAATAGCTTGTCACCTGGTTGATGGACTACTGTAGCCAACCAACCGGTGGCGTGCAATAACGCCCACCGGCGGTGTTTCCACTTTTTTAGGAAATAATTCCCATTGGTATTATTTTGTTTTAAACAAACAAATAAATATATAATTTGTTCGTAAATAAAAAATTATCTATTGTATTCTGAGAATTAATTAATGAAAATAATACAAGTAAACCCTCGATAAACAGAATTCAACTAACTGGCAATCACTGATAATGGTAATAAAAGTAAAATTTTAATTTTTAGATGAGTTATTTGCAAAAAAAATTTATGCAGGCTTTTACATTTTTTGCAATATTCCGGCAACCAATCATTCGTATCTTATGGTTGTTCGACAGTCAAAAACCAATGTAGCTAGGTTTTATATAGCAAACTAAAAAAAAAAATCATAAAAAATTGCATCACGTAATCTTCCGAGCAAATTACTTTTCTAATTTTTCATAGTGTTAACACTAGTAAGGTTACTTCGAAATTATATAAATCCTTTTTAATTAATACTGTTGGGTTTTCTAATAAAATTGTAATTTTAAATTAATTAATTTTTGTATTTCCATAAAAATAGTTAAAAATTCCCAGATAAGCATGTCCTAGGGTCTCTCATTACACATTCCTGTGTGGTTTTCCTCTTAAAATAGTAATTAGCGATTTTGGTAGGTATTAGATACTACGCTACCAAAAAACATAACAAAAAAATTCCATCACTAAAATTTTTCGAGAAAATAACTTCTATCATTTTTCCTACCGCTACCGCGCATTACTAGCGTGAACTTCGAAATAACATACATTTTTTGATTTACTTGGCCTCTTTATGGATATTTTTAACTAATACTCTTGGTTTTTTGAGTAACAATTCAATTCTAAATTAATTAATTTTTGCTTTTCATGCAAATTACTAAAAATTCTAAAATATACATGTCATCGGTAAAAATAAATCTCGACCTCCAAGAAAAAATACTAAGATGTATTTTATTTTAAAATACCTAGATATTTAAAAAAAATACATAATTATTAGAAAGGGGAAAAATGAGATTTCGGAGGCTTGTGTTATAACCAGGGCCGAAGGAAATAAGCTAGAAAAAATCAATTTTAAGCGTAAGATAAGCACTAAAACATTAGTAAATATGCCCGCAAATATGCTCGAAAAACAACAAAAAATATACGTAAGTGCAGATTAATATTTTGTTTTTATTCAGTTTATTTTAGGGATTGGGCGGAATTCAAAATTTCTTATCGCCAGTGGTGTTTTGTGTATCGATTTAGTTGTCTTTTTTAACTATTATTAAAAACAAAACGGATTATTTTACACTAAGATATGATTTTAGATAAGATTTTTTAATTATTTTAAATCCCTTCAATAACACCAATGCCTTCCCGTAAAGAGAAACGTATCGAAGCAGAAATACAATTGAACAAAATTTGTTTTTATGTTATTATTTGTAAACATTTCTTTAGTTCGACGAATAAAAAAACGCCCAAGAAATGCTCAAGAAAAGTTAAATCTTCTTAAGCAGTACGAAGTTCTTGAGAAATTTGCTAATATGGTTTTCTAAATCCTTTTGTGAAGAAAGAGTACAAGACCCCCCTTGTTTTCAACAAAAATATATGCCCGTTCCATTATTTCGTAATGAAAAACTGAGACATAAGGTTGTGAAATGGCATGGACACTACTACTCACACATACGAAATAATAGCAATTTTTTTCTTGACCGTTTTCTTAAAAGGTCCGTACTTAGCATTATACATTGAAATAAGCAAAAAAGCTTCTTATTCTTCTTCTTTATTGGCGCTGTAACCGCCGAGGCGGAATTAGCCGAGTCCAAAATAGCACGCCAGTCATTTCTCTCCTGTGCCAACTGACGCCAATTGGAAATGCCAAGTGAAGCCAAGTCCTTCTCTACCTGGTCTTTCCAAAGCAAAGGAGGCCTTCCTCTTCCTCAGCATCGCGGCCCGCGTTGAATACTTTCAGAGCAGGGGCGTTTCTGTCCATTCGAACGACACGGCCAAGCCAGCGGAGCCGCTGAATTTTAATTCGCTGCACTATGTCTATATCGTTGTAAAGCTCATGGAGCTCATCGTTAAATTGTCTGCGGTATTCACCTTCGCCAACGCGTAAAGGTTTGTAAATGTTTCGCAGAATCTTTCTCTCGAAAAATCCAAGAGCCGCTTCATCAGATGTTTTCATTCTCCATGCCTCCGCGCCATACCCCAGCGAAGGCATGATGAGTGACTTATAGAGTGCGATCTTTGTACGAGGAGGGAGGACTTTACCGCTCAATTGCCTACCCAGTCCAAAGTAGCACTTGTTGGCAAGAGTGATTCTACGTTGGATTTCAAGGCTGACATTATTATTGGTGTTAATGCTGGTTCCCAAGTAAAGAAAGTTGTCTACTTTTTCAAACTTGTAAACCCTGAATAAGCAAAATAAGCACTTCCAAGCAGAAGCTTAAAATTTTTGGCCCTGGTTATTACGCTTCGTAATCCGACTATATCGACTGGGTTTTGAACCGACTTCCAAAAAAGGAGGAGGTTATCAGCTCGTCGGAATATTTTTTTTAATTTTTTTATTTTTATTATTATTTGTTTTTATTTTTTTTTAATGTATGTTACCGCATAACTTTGGACTATGTCAACCGTCGATAATTCTTTTTGCAACGGACAGGTAGTGTCTCAGAGGTGGTCCCATACTAATTTGGTTAAGATCTTAAAAAAATTACTTGTTGTTATTATTTTCAGTTCCTAGGCATGTAGGCACAGTCAAAGAAAATCGATGATGGAAAGAGGTTGGAATAATAGGAGGAGAGGAGCATGCAGAACTACTTTAAATGTGGTACAAATAAAGCTCCCACACATAATAATTTCCCAAAAGAACTCAATGCATAAAATCATTAACATTCATATGTATTTTTTATATAGAGTGCATGATAAAAACAACTCGGCCATGATTTTTTTTTTGAAGTTTGCCAACATTTTAAAATCATATAAAATTGAGAGTGAAAAAAGGAATTGTTCAAAGTTGTTGTTGTTTGAGATTGAAAATGAGAATGTGTGTGTGAGTTTGTGTGTAAAATTTTAAAATTAAATTGCTTGCAAACGTTAAGAATTTAAAAAATTCCTCTCTGCGGTTCTATCTTCCTATTTTTTATCATGATAGAGTGTATGTACAAAATAATAAACAAATGAGAGCGAATGTATAATCGTAGATAATTTTATGAAAATAGTAAGGCGTATAAATACTAAAGTGAACAAACTTGCAATACCATCCACTGGGAGGGGATAAATATACATATACATATCGATGATCCTTTGCAATAACGACACAATTCAAAATTCAAAAAATAAAATCCCTTGCTACTGTTAAGTGGCTGATTTCTATGATCCTTGTCTAATCCATATCTAATCCTTACTAAAGTAAGTAGCAAGTATTACTACTGTAACTAATAAGGATTAATTTTACAGGAAAGAGTTTTTTTTGTATTTTTTTCTGCTTTGGCTAGCACCATCAATACCAAAGTTTAGATTTGCTGAGATAATTGAGAAATATAACTAAACGCAAGATTTTTTTTACAGAAAGGTCTCTACATTCTAAAGCCCAAAATACAATAGCGCAGTGGCAGTGGCAGTGACAGTTTTTAAAATCAGCTGTACTGCTATTATTGGCAGTCACTGCCGCAGCAAAGACAATACGGCGTTGTCAGTGATAGCTTATTTTGACATTCCCTTTTGTTTGTTTAAATTTTTGTTGTTGCCTTTTAGGATTCGGTGACATCAACAGAAGTTTGCTGCGTTTCATTTATGTCAAATTCAACATGCTGCTATGAAGGCAGTGGCAGTGATTTTAGAATTTGGGCTAAACTGAGCAGTACTGCTAGCTGCCACTGCTGTATTGTGAGTCGCTTCATTGGACACCACACTTTCTAAAAAACAGCTGATTTAGAAAAACTGCCACTGCCACTGAGTTATTGTATTTCGGGCTTTATTTCTTAGGCCATAAGATAATTTCACCCACAAGAAAAAAATCATTGTCACATACGATAAAATTTCCAGTGAATTTTTGGGGTAGCTTTTTGGGATTCAAGCCGTAATATTTGAACAGGTGATGAGTTATGGGTTGTAAATCAGAGTTGCATCAAAAAATGAATTTCGTAAAAAATGTAGCATACGATAATACGCAAAGGAGTGGATATGTGAAAAATTCAATTCTTTAAAAAACCAATTTTCGAAATTTTGCTAACTGAACTCTTTATTTTGTGCTAATAGCTGTCAAAAAATCATGATTCGAATGAATGGCTCGTGAAATATTGCAAAAAGTGTAAAAGCCTGCATAAAAATTAAAAAATTTGTATAAAATTAGCTCAAAAACTTTGGTGTCAATATTGGCCACTATGTTTACTTTCAAAATCGGCAAATGACACATAAAAAATCGAAAAATCAACTTTGGGTAGCCCACTTGGGAAAACTTGACTCAAATTGAAAAATTATTTCAAATAACGAATAAAGACACGAATAACTTATTTCTTAGCAATTTTTCACGAATAATTCAGGATAAATTGTATTCGAATATTTATCTAAATAACAACTATTCACATATTCAAATACTTAATTAAAACTAATTTGACGGTTAAGTTTTTCCTATGAAAAACTCAAGTTAACGAAATATTTAATACATATCGCTAATTGTGCAATTTAAATATAAAAAAATGAGCGCATAAACCAGTTAGACATAAGATATACCTTTATCGATTGTGGAATAATTTGATAGCAAATTGGAAATGAACTCGTCTGATGATTACCACGATGTGAAAGTAGCATCGTCATAATGTGCACAGGCATTATTTCCTAAAAGTTAGGAAATAAAAACACCGGGCGTTATTTCCGCGGGCGTTAATTCACACAACCCAACCTGCCAACTCGATGTGTTTTCGGTGAAAACCTCATTAGGTTCGGGAGCAATTAATGGCCAATGAATGCAAGGGCGCCCATAAGCACGATGGAAGAGCTGGGTATACTTAGCAAGAATAACTTGCGCAACATTGCAAAGGAGGTCAGCGTCTGATGGAAGATGTTCGGCCTTAGCGGTTATCAGTATAGCCTTGTCAGACGAAGAGGAAAAAAATAAAAAGATAATTAAAAATAGTTAGAGATAATTCGAAGCTAGGAATTTTCCCTAATGTTTGACTACTTTCACATATCATCCGTAGCAGGCGGTCGTCTTATTGCAGTTTTTCTGTCGCCAATATTCTCGCCAAAGCTTAAAATGCACCCTTACTCATAGGTATCAAAATCAGAAAATGGACCAGGAAAATCAAAACTTGTGGCATAGCCCCGCCGAATAAAGTCAAAGGTAAATAGAAATTTTGTATGCCTTTTCATTCGCAAGTTCACCATTGTATGCAGCAATATCAGATGTAGTTAAATGACCCTTGAAGTACTCCAAACAAAGGAAATTTTTCAAACTAATGACAGTGTGCTGTGCATGCAAACGGGCTACTCAGCTTGCAAGTCTTGTCGTTCGAATGGCATGTTATTGCTGAAACGATTAAATATTTAAGTGTTTGATGCGCCATCCGCTGGCAGTAAAAAGTAAAAAGAAGGCTAAATACTTTTGCGATGAAAAAACTGATTGGAAAGGGCCTAGGTTTTACTTAAAACTTGAATTAGGCTTTAGGATACAAAAAGATCATCATTAAGATGAAAAAAAGTTTACTGTAGTTCGTTAAATAAGCATCTGCTGTAAACATAAATTAAGTATCATTTATTGTCTTTTAAGTCCGCAAACACTTCACTTATTATAGTTTTTTTCAGTAATTTGTATATGTTTGTAGTATGATTATTTATAAATGAACTATATTTTAGTGCATAACTAAGCTAACTTTCATACTAGTTAGTTTTTACCAACATACAACCCTACTGAGTAATTTCCTATTTGTCTCGGTCTCCATTCATCTCACTGCGAATACGTGCATTAGTCACACACAGAGCTTTGTAGTAAATATTTTAAATAGCACCATTGAATTCGGCGAAATGATTGCTCAACAAATTTAAGGTGTTGGCATCTTATAAATTATAAACATTTATTTAATCTTCTTATTATCAACTCTTTCAGTTGCATCTTCATTCCAGGGATGGAAAATCGAAATTCAAAATTATACCTAATTTGACAATAGAAGTGTACCTTTTAGCTGTCAAATGTAGCTACAAAGTAGCTCACGATTTTGTTAATTTTTTTCCGACAATTGGTAACAATTTAATAAATTTATAAATGAATAAATATTCATAAAAATTCAATAATGATATATGTATGTACATATGTACATTAGGGTGGTTCAAATAAAAGTAAAGTCGGAATTTTAATGCTCTCACCCTCTAGGATTGTACTATAAAAAAATGTTTTTATTTGGAAATCAAGAAATATTTAGGGGTCGCTCAAAGCACTCAAAGTTATCCATATATAAATGGGGAAAAATATGTTTTAGTAGAAATGGAAAACTTTGTTTCTTTTTTGGAGATTTTCAATATTATTACCCAACTGAAAACTTTGAGCGCTTTGAACGACCTCTAAATATTTTTTTATATAAAAAGAACATGGGTATAATATTTTTCGGTATCATTCAGTCATTCATTTTATTTAACCCTGCTTATGAACTGTATGTTTTCAGCAGTCTTTCTAGTAGTTACATTTGAGTTTACATGTATGAGAATTACACAATTATTCAAAAAAAAATACTGAAAGTGAAAGTGCATAAAAGTAAAAAAGTATTTAACAAAATTATATTAGTTTACACATTTTATTCATTTAATATGTTGGCTCTGAATCGCAAACAGTTAACAACATAGAGGTACACCATGCTGACTGTAAATTGGTCGGTCAATTGGAGTATATGCATTGGATTGCTTTCAAACTCTTTTAGAAGTGATCCTAGGTAGTAGTCCCTAAAGAAATAATAAATTGGGTACTTGAAGAGCAAATGCTCGAGGCTTTCTCTTTGGCCTAGATTGCACTGCGTCGATAAAGCATTTGGGTCTATTTTGTAAACCAGGCCTTTGATACAAAACCTTATGTGGTACTTCGTGGACAGCCGTAATTGAGCTCATTCACAGTTGAAATTGACACGCATGCAGTGTTGCCACTTTGCTAGAAATCCCTCAAAATGTGAGGAATTTGGCCACTTTGCAAAGATTTCTTGTTGCCACAATGACATGTTCACAATGATATATGAGTTCCCATTTCTCCTTGCTTACAAAAATTTTCTTAAATTTTTTTCGCGAGCAACGTAGTCTTAAATATGGATATTTATTTGGGTATCGTTTAATTGTACCGAATGTACCTACTTTTCCATCCCTGATCCATTCATCTTTTCTTTGTATACCAATCAGTGTTGCCACTTTGTGAGTAATTCCTCAAAACGTGAGGAATTTCGGTGCGCTTGAGTATGTTTTGAGGATTTTTATTTCGAGGAATTTTTGAGGAATTTTCTCTCGATATATTTGCAGACAGCAAATCCAACCATGTTTTACACAACAGAGTTGTTAAATCGCTCTGAAATTTTTGAACAAAAAGCTTTCCGATGTTTTATAAAGAGCGAAATGCACCAAACAATCGGCTTGTCTAACATTCTTCAAACCTAATTTTTCCATTTTTCCATACACCATGCAAACATGACTCGTTCAAGCAAAGAATTTTAGTTTTCTTCCGGTTCTTTTGCGTCCTTTTTCAGTGAAAATTCAGTTGCAAATGAGGGGATTTTACCATACACAACGTAAGCGGTTTGATTAAACGTCAACATGGCGGCCAGAAATTCAAAAAAAAATAATTTTTATTCACTTTTCCCGCAAATGGCTTGTCAAACCATCAAACACCCCCATACATAACATAAATAGCTTTAAGTAAACAGATATTTCGCTTGGTTTGTCAAGCCGCTTGTGTGGTGTTTTTCGCTCTTAAGCACATCTGCATTTGCTGCTAAATATTCAAAAGTTTCCCAATTTAAAAAAAAAACTGCATTACTAATACAGCCCTTTCCTAACGCTTCAGTATAACGTAGTTTAAGAATGTGTAGGACTAACTTGAGGACCAGATTCAGCATAGTTGCAGCAATATTATATACAAACCAAGGCATAAAAAATAACGGTGATACTTTTTTTGAGCCGCAAGAACAAATGTACCAAACGAGTTGGAGAATGTAATTAATTTTTATTCTGAGTACCTGTAAATAATATATAGTACACAATACTCATATCTGTAATAGGAAAATTTTGAGTAATATGTTCGGATTTTGAGGATTTTTTGAGGAATATGGTAATTTTTTTGTGGCAACGCTGATACAGATATTAGCTTTTAAGTTGTTGGTTTTTACCAGTTAATTCAACACCATAGGTCACTCGTTAAACGACATTTCGGTGTTTCGTCATTTTGAATGGCCGATGGACGCACTTCCACTTTCGCATTATCATTTTTATACAAAGTGCATATATAAGTATGTATAGTGTTGGGCTCGTATATTTATTATGACACTACAATTTACACCAGCTATATTGAACCCGGCCAAAATGGGTTAGATGGTTATTGAGCCGTTTAAGAAAACTGTTAGTAAAAGTAGAAAGTTATACACATAATTAATTAATTTATTTCTATTTGCGAAACTGAAAATAAATGAATTGATATTTGTGAATTTTTGATATTTGATTTTCTTCAGGGTGTCTGAGTAGCGATAGACATACCTATACTTACCTACCGATAGACATACATTACAAGCGCTAATTAACCTCTAAACTGAAAGTTCCTGAGTAATCAGAGCTTATCGTATTTGCGTGTTCTTCTGCACATGGAACCATGCTGGGCATATTAGGGCGATTCATCGAAACCCGTAAATACTGCGTAACCACGTATACCTCGTAAACTTGTATGGAAACCGGTTTACCTACGAGGTTTACGGGGTCACGCGGAATTTACCTGTTTAGTTGAATACCCATATTGAACCAGTATATTATATATACATTTGTATGGATATGTATGTAAAGTGTTTCGCCGTTTTGTAAATTTTTATCTTTGAGATGTTTTATTAAAATATATTATATGTGTATATATATTTTATACAACGTGTTTTTATAATATTATGATTTATTGTATATGATTGACGAATGAAAAATTATACAAATGAATTAATCTAAAAAGCACGTTTAATATCAATGTAGTCTCTTTACATCATAAGGAGCAATTTTGAAAAATAGGAGCACTTTTTCATTACTGCTGTAGGAGGTTTCCGGAATGATTTTAATAGGACAATTCCTTTAATGCTCGTTTGGGAGGATGTAGGGGTCTTGTTCTGTGTGCCCTCTTTCATTGTTTCCTTGGAAGGTTTGTGAGAGATTATTCTCAGGGAGTAGCCTCACGTACCCTCGTTAAGGAGGCTTCTAGAATTATATTTCTGTATGCATTCCCTGATTGCCTGTTTAGGAGGTCAAAGTGATTACTCGCTCTCCTAGGACATCCCGTGCTAAAGGGAGCATACAAAATAACACGCTTATACACAGAAGTATAGGGAGCAATGGGGAGTAATCGTAAACTAGCAAAGAGAGTTCTCATCGAGCAATCGACCGATGATCCCAAGTTCTACTGGGTATCTATACATATATACAAGCATACATATGTTTCAACTGAAACTTTTGCATGCGATAGCATGAAGGTCCTTGTATATTGCACAAATTTAAGCGGTCTGTATGCTTCACATGTATACATGTGTGTATGTACGTAGTATGTATATACATTAGGGTGCCGAAAATTTTTTTTTGCAAATTTCAAGACCCTTATTCCTTCGTTTTTATGAGAAATATTATTGCCTATTTTTGTAGATTTTTTAAAGGTCATTTAGAGGTCGCGACCTGTCGATTTAGGTCAGAAAGAACGATTTTGTAGATTTATCAGTTTTTGAATGACTATTTTTGATTCGATTTCAAAGATCGAATATGATCTGAAGAAAGGATATATAGGCCTTTAAAATGGTATATAACAGGAGTGGGCAAGGTCGAGGCCGAAAAGAGCCACATGTAAATTCTAAATGCTACAAAGAGCCACAAAAAACAACAAAAAATAAAATTATTATTAGAAATGAAAAACATTAATTTTATTATTATTCTAATGTACGTAAGATAGATATTAAAGAAAATTCAAAAGATCAATGGCAAAGCTTTATGTTGCATTTCCAGTGCGTTATCTTCTTTTAATTCGAAAAACTCCGACTCTTCTTCGCTTTTCTTTACAAATAGTATTTCGGATATTGTAAATTCACTCTCAATTATGTTACATAAAAAAGGGTTTATGAAGTATGCAAACGTACATTTAAATAATTTCAAATCGCCAAATCTTTTTTTAAAATCTGCTTTTAAATCATGTAGTTTTGCGACATGGAGGTCCAATTTATCCTCTTTGACATGTGCAATATTTTTTTCTAGCCATGGAAAATGATAATAATAATTTAGCTTCAAAACTTAAAATAATTTCCGACAAATCAAAAATATTTTTATTCTCCTTGTAGAGACAAATTAAAGTTTTGCAAATGTTCCATCACATCGGTAAAGAACATTAAGTCAGAAAGCCAATTTTCATTCTCCAACTGCGGGTAATATTCCGATCTCAATTTGCGTATGCGTATATAAAAAGAATAAAATAAAATACCAACACAATGGAAAAGAATGTCCAGCAAAGAAATATGTATTTTAAAAAGTAAAAAGAGCCAAAATGTTCTAAGCAAAGAGCAAGTAAAAAAAGCCGCACTTTGCTAAGCAAAGGGCCGCCTTTGTCTCAAAGAGCCACATTTGCCCATCGTTGGTATACAGGGTGTCCCAGAAGTAACGTGCCAAACTTTAGGGCAAGGTAGGTGGGGGGGTGGGCTCACTGATAAACAAAAAATTTTCAGGTAAAAGTGTCACCGTTTTTGAAATATTTACATTTTTTCGAATTTAAAAAAAATCGTGCCTTTTCATGTGTTTTCTTTAACTGCAACTACAAACCGGGCAATACTTAGTAAATTTTTTATGTAAAATACTTCCAGATAGTTGCCTCTCCATACTCAAATGCAATGTAGTTAAAATAAATTAAGGAACCATCATAAAATTAGGACTATTTCTGGATTTTTAACTTTTTGATATTTTCTTCC
>NW_016161456.1:0-3058 GCF_001687245.7 Rhagoletis zephyria | reverse complement strand
AATATCAAAAAGTTAAAAATCCAGAAATAGTCCTAATTTTATGATGGTTCCTTAATATATTTTAACTACATTGCATTTGAGTATGGAGAGGCAACTATCTGGAAGTATTTTACATAAAAAATTTACTAAGTATTGCCCGGTTTGTAGTTGCAGTTAAAGAAAACACATGAAAAGGCACGATTTTTTTTAAATTCGAAAAAATGTAAATATTTCAAAAACGGTGACACTTTTACCTGAAAATTTTTTGTTTATCAGTGAGCTCACCCCCCCACCTACCTTGCCCTAAAGTTTGGCACGTTACTTCTGGGACACCCTGTATAATAATCTATTGTCGGACTTGGCTTGTTGGGGTTTTTTATCGGGTAAAATTAAAAAAACTCATATTTCTCTTAATGTTTTAAATTTTGACCATCGATAATTTCCACAATTTCAAAATAGGCAGTACGATCTAAAATTAAATGCATTTTTAAATAAACTGATGGCTCATTTATAAATAAAAATTGTCGAAGTTAGACGACTTTTCTTAAATACGGCCTTGAATTTATATCGTTTCTCTTTAGCAAAGAAGTGGTTTTTCAAGAAATTTTAGGAAAATGGGGGTGGCACCGCCCACTTATATGATAAATGCGTATCTCAAGAACTACTTGATCGATCTCGAACAATGGTAGACACATTGTGCTTAGCCCCCTTAAGTACCGCTTTGAATATTTTTGAAATCGGACAAAACTTACTCCTCCTAAATTATAGCTAGCTTTGGGTTTTCTGAAATTAGCGTTACGTTGGTGGAGCCCGCGGTTTTTGTCGGATTTCAAAAATTTTCAATATGGCGCTAAGCGCAATGCGTGTACCAAATTTGATTGAGATCGTCAAGTAATTTTTGAGATACGCATTTTCCTAAAATTTCATGAAAAATCACTTCTTTGCTAAATAGCGATTGTATATATCAATTTCGAATAAATATTAATGAATTCCTTAGCCACACTGCTCAAAAAATCTGAAAGACCGGTACATAAACAATATAAATTCAAGGCCGCAAAGAAAAGTCGCCTAACTTCGAAAATTTTTATGCGATTGCAATAAATAGATATCAGTTTATTTAAATATAGATTTAATTTTATAGATGTAGTACTACATATTTGAAATTGTGGAAATTATCGATGGTCAAAATTTAAAAATTAAGAGATATATGTTTTTTTTTTATTTTACCCGATAAAAAATCCCAACAAGCCAAGTCCGACAATAGATTATTATATACCATTTTAAAGGCCTATATATTTTCTTTTCAGATCATATTCTTTGAAATCGAATTAAAAATAGTCATTCAAAATCTCATAAATCTACAAAATCGTATTTTCTGACCTCAATCGACAGATCCCGACCTCTAAATGACCTTTAAAAAATCTACAAAAAAAGGCAATAATATTTCTCATAAAAACGAATAAAATTAGGGGGTAGGGTCTTGAAATTTCCAAAAAAAAAGATTTTCGATGGGCACCCTACTGTACATGCATATACAAACGAATGCAGCACGTGCCGTTAAATCTGTTTATTCAATGTTTTTATCCCACCATTTTTAATACATTATCAAAGCCACACGAAACTTCCCAGCCGGCAAAGTAATACAAAGGAGTTCGACTTTTTGATCTTTTGAATCGATAGACCTTCCGTTTGCGGTTCTTTCTCTTATTTTTTATGGAAGTCCCAGAGCTTAAAAACCTTTTGATTCTTTTACATATTCTTTTCGTTTTATGACAGATGCCTCTCCATACAAAAAGTCAAAACCATATCTTAAAAAGAAGGCGAATTATTATTAATTGGCAGCATCATATGTCTGTGGCATTCAATAACTAGCCAAAGGTGTAGATTAAGTGGCCCTTTTAAAGAAGCCTAATAAGAAATATAAAATTTTTAAGAAAGATCTTATTATTTCTTAATCCAAAGTCGACCCTTCTAAAGTCACTTAAGTTGTTTTAGCAAAATGCGACAGATGTACATATGAGGCCATGAGCGCAGAAGTTGCTTAACCTACAATTTTTTTCTCGTACTTAACTTCTTAAAATAGTTTCAAATGTGATACATTTCAAAGTAAAGGTCGATTATTCATTAATTTGATGGTATACTATGCAGCTCTGTATCTTAAAATTAAAGAATAAGCGACTTTCATTTTAAAATGTATCTCATTTGGGACTATTTTAAGTAGTAAAGTACACATAAACAAATTTTTGGGTTAGGTCACTTCTGCTCTCATGGCCTCATATCGCATACCGTCTTCAAAAGAGTCACAACTCAAAATAATACGTTTGTCAGAAAATGCGAAAAACTATTTCTTAGCACATGATAATCATATGGGCAAGGGCGACCTTACCTTAGGCTTTTTTAAACAAATTATAACAAAAATTTGCTCCAGCTTTTGCTGAAAGCTAAATAAAAGCTCTGTGCAAATTTCTAGAGCATAATCTCAAAAATGCCAAATTTTGAGTTGTGACTCTTTTGAAGACGGTGTGCGATGTGCTATCTAATTTTAAAAAGTTGTTTGTTCCTCCCGTAAAATTCCATATTTGTCAAATAGGGCCTTTTGCATTGATAATGGCGATATGCAATTCTACATGGTACGTTGCTGCTATCATGTAGTCTGGACACGTTCTTAAACTCATCATCATCATCCAAGGCACGTCGCTTTTTGCTCAAAACATAAGCTCTTTGTTGGCTGCAATCCGTCCTCTTCCAAGCGGATATACCCGCTTTCAATCTATTCACTTAAAATTTCTTTCGCTCTGATACTTTTTGTGTGTAGGTTTTTTGAAACGTCATTCTGCGTCATCTTGATAATATTTGTGCACTTTTGGCAATAGCTTACACCACCATATTCAAATACTTAACCGTATTTGTATCAGAGTTGGGCATTATTCGAATAAATTGTTATTTAGAGAATAAAATTTTATCCGTAATATAATTATTCTCAGATAACTCATTCACTAATAAATTATTCGTGAATAAATTGCTTTCGAATAATTTATTCGTTATTTATTACTCGAGCAAGTTGGTTAATCAATTATTC
>NW_016161453.1:32724-51254 GCF_001687245.7 Rhagoletis zephyria | reverse complement strand
TCCGACAAATGATTAATACATTATAAAAATACACCCGCCTGCCAAATTTTATCCGGATATTTCGAAAACTGAGAGACTAGGTTGCATACAAACAGACAGACAGACGGACAGACGGACATGGCTAAATCAACTCAGCTCGACGTTCTGATCATATAAGTATACATTTTCATGGGTCTATCTCTTTTTGTTCTGGTACTTACAAACATCGGACTAAAGTTATAATACCATTTCATGCTCATGAAAGGTATAAAAAATGGAAAATAGCACTAAACATTCAGAAATGTAGGCTTTTGCAAATTTTATTAGCTATTTGTTGATTCCGAGCACGAAAAGTGGTTTCTTGCGTTCCTCATGCTCTGAGCACTTTTGGCACGGGTTGAAACATTTTTGACACTTGTGAGAGAGTAACTTATTTTTACGCTCTAATTACCGAAACAGCCCGGAAAGCGTGTGGAAGAAACCAAGGCATATTCAACAAGGTAGAAGTGACAATTCAGTCGAGCTCTCTCATACCTGACTGTAATGCCAAAAAATGTAAACAAAGAAATTAACCCTTTGTTATGCATTTACCATATTTGATAAAACTCAACATCTTTTAAATGAAAGTTTTTGTAAATATGAAAATATTTTAGATCTCATTAGAATCAGCTTCATTTCATTTATTGAATTTTCGGTTTAATGTAAATGTGGAAATGTATACTTACACAAAAATACACACTAAGGGCGGTATTATCACTTGCGAAGCGAATGAATTTGGCGAAGCGAACGGTTTGGCGAAGCGAATGGATTGGCGAACACAACTTAAATATGCATTAAGAGTGTTCGCTTTTACCAGCTGTGCAAGTTCTTTGCAGATGACCCAAGAACTTAAGTTATATGTTTGAACAAAATATGAGAGAAAGCATAAACAAGGAGGCTAAAATTTCAAGGGGACATAGTTCTTTTTTATTTTTTGTGGACTCTTACGTTCTTTATAAAAGCGTTTGTCTTAGAATACGGGTAGTGAAATTTTCCGGCGAATAATTTTCTAGAACATTTTAACCCTCTCCCATATATCATTTTATTCAGACTTTCCAAACAACACCACCCTTTCGGGAGGGAGTTAATGGGTTAAAATGAACGCTAATCGGGTTGGAAAATGTTGGCGACGTCGATGGTAGTAGTTTTAATAATAACATTCGAGATTGACCAATTACATGTTAAAAAAACTGCTATTAAGTGGGGTTTTTCAGAACTCAAAAACAAAAAAAAAAATCAAAAATAAAATCTAAGTATACGTATATACATACATATGTACCTCAAAATATCTCATACTTTTTTATATTTTGACTTCATATTCAGATAAAGCGGAACATTTTTCCCCAGAAATGATGGTCAAATGCAACAGGTCAGGATTTTTTTTTTATTTTCTGTGAACTTGTGTTATCCTCAAACAATCCTCTAAGAAAGCGAACGACTCGAGTATCTCATAAATTACCAAATGATCTTCCAAATGCTGGCTGGGGTTTTGTATTTTAATACAATGTATGTATGTATGCAGGGATGAGTTTTCATACATACATACACATATCCACACGTAGTACATATTACATCCATTTACCTTAGCATCATTGAGTAGAATTAAAAGCTTTTTTATCCAGTTACAATAGTTAGTTAACGTTTAGTCAGCCACAATGGAGGGCTGTCTGCGGTGTTGTGTTCGAAGTGCAAGTCCCCAAAAATGGGCTATCAAATCTACAGAAAAAGTAAAAAGTACACAATGCAAATGTAATACTTTGCGTCGCGTTTTGGCAAAAAATACAGATGAGTTTTGTAAAAATACAACATTACATGGGCTGAAATATGTGAACAACCGTTTGTTGCACCCCGTTGAGCGGTGTGTAAAAGTTTGAAATTTTAAATGTCTGATTATGGCAACTTAACTTAACGTAACTTAGAACTTAAAAAATCAAAATGAAACAGGCCGCGACGTGACATTAAGTTACGTTAAGTTTCGCCTATCCAAATATAAGCAACATTCATTAAAGAGAGAATTTTTGAGTGACAGCCTCTAAGTTACGTTAAGTTGCCATAATCAGACCTTAAAAATTGTACTTTACTTTTCGTTTAATTTTTATTTTCCTTACAACTCCAGCGCATTTTTCATTGTCTCCGTCTTAGCTGCTTGCATCATATCGATTTTCTACATAATGAACGTCTACGACAAATGGGCTACAACTCCCGTTATCGTTGGTATAAATCCAAAGCCGAATTTCGTTACAAATATCCCGTTTCCAGCTGTGACTATTTGCAACTTGAATCAGGCGCTCAAAGCAAAGGCCATGGAAGCGAATAAGTAAGTTGAGCGCGTCTCCAGGTTAAATAATTGTTTTCATACTATAGTCCAAAAAAAAAAAAGAATCGGCAGAACACTTTTTGTGTCCCGCCAATACCACCAAAAAACCGGGAGTAAAAAGTTGCGAGCGAATTCAATAAATTTTTAAAAACTATTCCGCCATATTGGATCCGCCGTCTTGAATTTCATGGTCAGATTCGTAATCACGGATCAAAATACCTGACATTAAATTTTTAGGTCCATCCCACCGGCAAATTTTTACAGACCGTCCCGTTACCGCCCATTTTTAACACCACAACAGCACTTAGCGCCATAAAACTCACTTATTTAACTCGTGTCTAGTAGCGTTGAACTTGTCGAAGGCCCTCAACACCGTATCTCTCTTTATGCTGCTAGAAGGCATTGTGGGCTTTGCCGTCAATACTCAAATGGTAGATCCCGAGTTTTCTTACTGGTTGGCTATCATCAGTAATAGTATTTTGGAACCGTGGAGACTTAAACAGGGGGTCCCACAGATTGGTGTCCCCTTCATTAGCTTGCTTAATTTCTATATCTATAAACTTCTACGTCCACCAAAAGTAGCTTCACTGATCGGCAATAACATTGATAGACCGTGCCCAAAATTAACCGGTTATGTCTCCGAAAGCGAAGACATGTGTCGAAGTCGAAGACGAAGTGTACGGCAACCATTTTTACCACCTGGACCGAAGAGGTCTGGCTATAGCTGCGAATTCACGTCGACGGCACACCAATTCCGACTTTGAACAACCCAAAGTCACTTTCGACGGTCTGACCTCTTTCTCTGCACTCACAACCGCAATGGGCTACAAAGTGCTGAACTAAATACCGAGCCACAACAACGTCCTCAAGTCGCTTGCTGGTGGCACCTGGGGCAAAGGCAAAGAACCATTGCTGGCAACACTTAATGCAATTGTTTGGTCAGCTCTGAGCTACGCTGCACTAAAATGCTCACCGCGAACGAGTTGCACGCAGTAGACGAAGCTAGAGAACTCTGCTAGGCATATTGCAGTAGCTTAAACTATTTTTTTTTATCGAGACTAGGTCCCGACATAACTGCCGAGGTTATGCCCAGCATGTGAAGGTGCTATTGCATAGACTTGAGGAAAATGTGAACTTGATTTTAGTTCAATTGATATACCACTTATTTACGCTGGTTATTTTTGATCTAGAAACCCCCAAATACGAGCTTTGCTGAAACTGCTTTGCAAAAATGAGTCCACCGAACAACAATCTACAATTAGTTCTGATTGGAGTAATTTGGAGAATATTATCATGAACGTAGGTGTTTAAAAGATAAAATAGATTTCTTACACTATTACTAATATTTCTCTGCAAAATATGCGCTACAGATTTCTCAACCGTGCAAAGATATGATGGTGGCTTGTCGCTTCGCGGCGAATGAATATGACTGCACCAAATACTTTATACCGATCATTACCGATGAGGGACTCTGCTGCGTATTCAACATGGTACATCCGAAGTTTATGTTCATTTCACAGTGAGTTTACGCACTAAAATTTGTCTCATTGCATGAACTTTCATCCCCCTTTTAATTTCACGCAGCACACCGCTTAGCATGAGCAATATTCCCGAACGTGAGTATCAGCCGATTGATTGGTACGCAGAACGAGGCTATCCACCCGATTTAGCCAAACAAATACTATCCTCGTCGCATAGCGGGCACAGGCGAATCGCTGGGTCTGTCCATCACGCTAGACGTCGAGGCTGACAAATACTACTGCTCTTCGACGAATAGTGTCGGTTTCAAGATCTCACTGCATAGCCCAAACGAATCGCCAAATGTGCACGAGACTGGCGTGCTGATTGCGCCCGGCAAGGAGACTAAGGTGCGCGTGCGTCCCGATAAGACGGAGACCACGCAAAAGTTGCGCTCCATAGCTGCCAAATACCGGCGTTGCCTGTTTCACGACGAACGACAGTTACTCTATTTTGCGCACTATACACAGCGCAATTGCGAAATGGAATGTATTGCGGAAATGTTGTTGCAACATTGTGGCTGCATTAGTTTCTACATGCCGAAAATCTATAAGAATGCGACAATATGTAACATCAACGACATGCACTGTGTGGAGATGGTGCGTTTGCGTAAGGATCCTACGATGGCTCGTGTCTGGATACCTGCTGGCCGACTTGTTATGACTTGACCTTCCTGGTAGATGTCTTTGCTATACCGTTATCGAGTGATGGGTTCTTCATTGAAAACCAGCGCGTACAACGGTACAATAGGAGCTATGCCAAGCAGAATATTGCCGTGGTGAATATGTATTTTAAAGAGTATTCCTTTCGGAGTAGCATACAAACAGAGTTCATAGGCACGACGGACTTTTTGTGTAAGGAAGCGCAAATGTATTTAGTTAATTACGTAATTTGTTACTTTTTTTCTTTTCTGAATGATAGCTGCCGTTGGTGGACTAATGGGCTTGTTTCTGGGTTTCAGTTTTATCTCAATAGTTGAACTAGTCTACTATGCCATCATACATCCCATACGCTCCCTGCTACATTTCGAATGCGCCAAAAAGTCATCTGTGGTTGCGGATAGGCTGGCCACTTGTGATAAAACTACGATGTGCCGACAATGGTCGTCGGTTCAACGGTATAAACGATTGCGCAAATACTTACGACTACGTGCAATTTACAGCAAAGCAAACAAGGCAATGAAGAAAAAGTTAGGCTATAAGCGGTTGGTCAGCAGTACCGTTAAACATGATGCCGAACACTCGAAGAAGGAAGTTGAAATGAGAAAGTAGATTTTGGAATATTCAACGGAAGGAGGAAATGCTTAGCGATAATTTCGCAATTTGTATGCGCCTAATACATTAGTTAATTCTCATTAAGTGTAAATTTTCTAAAATAAATTTTTAGAATACATTTTTCTTTTACTAAGTTACTAAAGCGTATACCATTTTGACCAAAAAGCGGTGCAAACTTGAACCTATTGTGCAGAGTTTTAGCAGTAGCCTATAGTATTGAACACTGCTCCGTCACGAAACAAAAATTTTTATTAGCGATTTCAATGCCAGCAAGGCCAATAAATACATTCTCCGACACGATTTTGCACCCATGAAAAAATCAAGCATGGAAAGGAGAGACAAAAAAACAGTACCCGTATTTTACCGTTTTTCTAGCTTAATCATTTACTGTTTCTCTGGGGGAAAACAACCCTTAAAAACCCCTATACTGAATCGGCCAGTGGAATATTGCCCTGTGATTTTTTAAACCTCATTAAACTTGGCCTTCAAGAGTTTTGGGATTGCTGATTACGAATCTGAAGTCAGTTTTTAAAAATTCAAAATGGCGGATCCAATAATTTCGGATTTTTATGAAATTTGATATCCAAAGATTTTTTGAGTCGCTTATTACAAAACTGAAATCAGTTTTCAAAAATTCAAATTACGGATACGATCTAGCGGGTGGATTCAAAAAAAAAAAAATGTTCAGATTTTTATGAAATTCGATATTCCAAGACTCCTTGAGTCGGTGATTCAAAACTCGAGACCGTTTTCAAACTTTCAAAACGGTGGATGCAATTGTGGATAATTACAAAACAAAACTCAAAATTGCAAAACCCAAAATGTGTAATTCATTCGCTGATCCGTATCAACTAATTCATAGACTATTACTGTACTAAAACGATAAGGACATCGGTCTTAAAAGTTAAACATTTATGCAATACTTCTGACACAATTTTGAACCTATAAAAACAAATTTTGAAATTAAAAACTTTATAAACATGTATTGTGTATCAATTGGATCCTATCAAATAATCAAAGTCATGGGTATAATGATGCTGAAGGTTCTGACCCTTCATTTGTTAGGAAGTCATATAAGAGAAGTGTTAGTAGGTATCTTAAAAAAATTTAATAAGCTTCTAACATAAGTATTTACATAAGGCATATGACTTTTTTCCGAAAATTTAATATGCATACATACATATCAGGAGATAAAAATTTGTCAAAATTTGGTACATAAAGTTGCAGCAGGGAACACCGAGGAAGAACGATTTTGGACTGAAAAAAAAATACATACGTATAGGGAAATTTCCATATGACCGCGAAATTTGTTTCTAAAATTTTTTTTTTATTTTTTATTTTTTTTTACTATTTTATTTTCAATTATTATTATTTTTAGTTCGGTTGGGATGGAATTTTCAATATGCAAATGTATATGTTTTTTATTAAGTAGACATTTTTTTCGGATTTTGTTTTACGAAATTTTGACAAAAGCGTTATTTTTGTTGGTTTTTTTTTTCATTCCTCACAAGACGCAATTGCTAAAACAGCTGACTTGATTCGGCTGGGTACATAAATGTCAAAGTTTCATATTTCGCTTAAGTGAGTGAGTGATAAAGTGAGAGTGTCTGTATTTTCTTACCCTCTTTTTCCTTAAAAGAAGAATAGCCGAAATTTAATTTTAAAAAAAAACTCATAGGCCTAATGTACATGTACTGAGGTTTACTTGAGATTTTAGTGTATACTAAGATATGTACATCTATGTGTATGTATGTTTCAGAGTTCATTTATGTAATTAGTAAGAAAAATACTTCAACTAATTTCCACTTAGCCTACAGTACGTTAGGTTGGGGCAATCAAAGTTTTAATAAAACATAAATATGGTCATCTAAGTGCAAGTGCTGCGGGATAATTCTACGCAATTACTTACTTGCTTCGGTGTATGTTACACATTTTTGTTCATAAAATCAAAAGTAATGGCCAAAAAAGCTGAACAGTTTCTTAGAAAGCGGTGATCAGAAAAGGTTTACTAACTGTAATAAACGCTTGATATTGGCAATGGAGTCGCAAATAAAAACCATGAAAGTAATAGAAAAGCCTCCTAATTCATTCTCAAAAACATTTTTGAAAGATAAATCTAGCAAAATCAAGGTATTTGCGCAGAAAAACTGTAAAGATTATTGCGAAGATACTACAATACATGGACTAAAGTATGTAGGGAATAGCAACCTTTTTCTACTTGAAAGGTAAGACTGTACCAACTACATATATTGTACGATTTTTTTTATTATTTTACGAATAAGTTGAGCTTGGATTTCGTTTTAAAAAATTGATAATGTAAGGCGGCGAAAGTATAAATATGGACGTTTAAACAAGTGTCGGCTATTTTTCTTTTGTTTATTATTCTTTTTTATGAAGGTATAGCTTGTTATTTCAAATTTGTACGAAAGTTAATAAAAAAAAATCAACAAAATTGCAAAAAAATTTTAAACTTTTTTAATCAGAATCTTTAGAAAAATTGTGGGTATGCAGCTTTATAGCCAATAAAGTTTTAGTACAATAAAGTGAAAGTTTGAAGTGGCTAAAAATTTCCTTGATTTTTGGTAATTTTTAATGATTTTTTTTTTTGGTTTTTTAGAATATTTTTTGCAATTTCGTTTATTATTGTTGTGCTGGCTGCAGCTTTCTTCGTCGGCAAAATCTACGAAAAGTGGACTCTTACGCCGGTGATTGTCACCATTAATTCCAACCCTACCTCTATAACTCAAGATCCATTTCCAGCTGTAACTATTTGTAATTCAAATCAAGCTTACAAGCAAAAAGCTGAACAATTTTCAATGTAAGTACACACTTTATTTCATGAAAGTCTATGCACTCGTTTATGAAATTTTATTATGAGAGGTCTAGATCCAGGCACTTTTTATGATACCTCGATACATATTTATAATACTCGATTTTTTGTATATTAATCATATTCAGCTAGGTTTTCTTCCAAAGGATTTTTTCGGTGTACCTACTCAGGTTAGGTTCCTTTGAGATAACGCATAAGGTTTGCGGTTATCCCCGTTAACCTATAAACCACTTGGTACTGAGCATAAAAGTATATAAGCTTCTAACATCCATCGCTTTGGGATCATCGAGATCATCGAAGAAATAACTGCCACGAGCTTTTGCTCTCCTCATCCTTTCATCGCTAAAAATGTTTAACCCTTAGTTACTTACGCGTGCTTCACACCACTCCAGAGTTGCCGAGGCATGCGTCTTTTGCACTACATAGGTTCAATACTAGATTCACCATACTCTGACGACTTACCCTACCAGAACAATTTACCCTATACTCCAATAAAATTACGTTTTCCTTAAATCTCAAACACAATCACAAATTACTTTGAAAATTTCCTATAAACAACCCAGTAGAAAAAAGTGGGGGTAAAAAGCAATTACAGAAGGCCTTCTCTGGAATGTAGATGGTCTTACCAACTTCAGGATTTCTTTAATTATTTGTCAGCTCAAAGAAGGGCCTATTTTTTGTGTGTAACACTTCACAGATGCATTTTCGTTATTAAGAAAAAAACAAATAACAAAAAAAGAAAATTATATGTTGTTATCTAACGAGATTCGAACCCGGGCCTTTCTGAAAGCTAACAAATAATAGCAAACATCTCTGCGCCCTCAGCTACAGGACCCTTCCTAACTCTCTCCTTCACAGTCCTTTTAAAAAATTAAAAAAAATATTCCGAGGTTTTCACTTTTGAGGAGAGATTCTGACTGCTATAGTTCCCTCTAATCTCGACAGAGAACAAATGGAGGCGGACCTTAAAATGCCGCCTGGTTTTGCTTCGATCTACTCTGGTTGGCAGGGATTTGCTGAGATATGTTCCGATAACACTGTAGGGACGCTAAAATAACACAAAAATCGCCGATACACGTTAACTTAATTTTGGGGCGTATATTATGGATCTGTATATCGTTCATCTATATCAGGTAATTTTCCTAAGATATTTTAATTTTTGCGAATGAAGAAAAATTAAAAATTTTGGCGTGGAAAATGTTACTCATACGTCGTCATGGGCCTAGCCCGGTGGGGGCAGGGGGGAGCTCGAGCCCCCCTAACTTTCAATTTTTCCCTATATGTATAAAAAATAGTACCCTGAAATTCTAGCTTAATAGTGTCATAAAAACGAAAATATCTTGGGAAAATGACTTGAGCTGGAAGAACAGTATACAGGTCCGAATTCTCTGACTTAAAATAAGGTTTATGTGTCTCGGTGTTTTTTTTTTGTGTCATTCCAAAGCTTGAGAAATTGCCTACGGTGTAATAAAATCGTGGCCAAAAGCGACAACCTTTATCCTCCGTGCCCTCTTTACATATTATTATTTCTTCTTGCCTTATAAGCTTAAGCGATTTCTGTATAGTTTAACTAAAAACGCGGATAATTTTGCACAAAGATTTAAAGCTTTCTATTTTTAAGATTATACAGAAGTAAATAAAACCGAAATTGCTTCGGATGTTCTTTCCTTATTTTAGTTATTCGACTGAATATGCGATGATACAAGTGTTGTGCAATCGTAAAGTGAATGCCACCATTGCGAGTTCGATTACGGATTGGAGCAATTTGCAAAATTTCATTACCGATGTATGGACGGTATAGTATTTTAGAATTACATGCTTGCTAGCAGTGCGTTTGTTGGTAAAAGATCATACGCTAAACAAAATTTAAGTTTCCTCCCAAGAATGGAGCTGCATATGAGCCGTTTATTTTAAAAGTGGTCATTTAACTGTGTTTCAATTCGTTCGACTTCATCAGCCAAAGGTAAAAAGTTTTGTCATGAACAGAGAACTGATTTTTAAGCTGCCTTTACTTGAGGCGATCTTTTGACAGGCGATAATCACATGCAAAAATTGACTGGCTGTCTACCTTGAAGCAAGCGATTTGTTAATCAATATTTACACGAGCGATTTTTCCAGAGCAATGTTGAATCGCCTGGAAAATCGCCTATGTATAGGGCCAAAAAACCTATATAAAAGTGAAAATAAAATAACAAAATTGGCAGCGAAATGCACTCAAAATCGCAAAAAAGGTATAAAAAGGCGAAAAGGGACTAAACACCGAAAACTAAGCAAACAGAGACATTCATTTTAGAGATTTTTAATATGACAAACTGATTGAATATTTTCTGCGTTCGACTTTTAACTCAAAAAACTTTCCTCTCTATAGTTGCAGTAACATTGCACCACAAAATGCATCATTATCCTCAAATGTACATTAGGGCGGGTCAATTTGTGTAGGAGATTTTTTCGACTATACGCTTAAGGCACAGAAAGATTCTACGTGTAATTCTAAGCAAATTTGCCGAAGAAACCACGGGTCCAAAATCAATTTGAAGTATGTCAAATTGCGAAAATAGGTTTCTTAGCATTTTGCTGTAATGTCGTAAAGAAGTGCTTAAATTTTGTATAAAAAATGCTATAAGGAGTTTTGGTATGAGGAATCGATTACTGCACTTATCTTTTTCTTACAACTTCCAAAGGAGGGCGCAACAGCGAAAATTTTCACATTTTCTACGAAACCTATTTTCGCAATTTGGCAAACTGCAAATTTATTTTAAACCCATAGTTTCTTCTTCAAATTTGCTTAGAATTACACGTATGCTATACGTGCATAGGTAAGAAAAAATGACCCTCCCTAATGTACACACTAAACGTGCGCTCGATGTAAGCTAAAACAAATTGAGTCTAATTTTGTATATATACAGATTGCCTGCAATTCTCCAATTAAAAACATAGAAATCAATGAGCTGATCATGGCTTATACTTTCTTTTTGGGGGAAAGAAGAACTAGTATACAAGAATTATTAAAGGTCAATAAATATCAATTGTAAATCGAAGTATCCCAAAAGCTTTTCGTTGATTTTAAAAATTTGGATGCTATTCGATTCTGCGCAAAAATGTTGTGGACAACGTAGCTGGTATTGGACCGACCAGGTTTATTTTTTATTTTATGCTCGGCTCAATGATTTCGACAGTGATTCACAGAAATATTTTGCACAGATTTTTTTACGATATCAAAAATTTGGTCATGGTAAATTTTTTATAAAAAATATAGCTATATTCTACATCAAAAACCATTACAAACGCTGGAGAAAATAAAGTACAATTTAGCAACTTTTTCTAAAAATTTCAAACTTATTTTTTATAAAAATATATTCTACAACAAAAACCATGACCATTTCAAACACTGAAGAAAATTAAGGAAAATTAAGCAAATTTTCGTAAACAATTCAAACTTATTGATTACATTTTTACGAAAAAATCGATTGTGTAGTTCCATTAAATTTCATTAGTGTTGTGTATATTTTTCCATAAAAAAATCGTTATATGGAAGAAAATAGTCAACACTGCCAGTAAAAAAAATTATCCAAAATCAACGGATTGAAAAGTTTGGAGTTTTGTTAAAAATGTGCTGAATTTTCCCTAATGCTCTACAAAGTTTAAAATTTTAATTTAGATAGCTTTTTTTGTAGAGTGAGATTAGGGTTGTTCTTAAAATATCGACATCATAGAACACGCGTTGAACAAAATAAAGACATCCACGAAAATTTTAAAACTCAAGGGCGCTATAACACAGCAAGTTTATGAATATACATGAACAAGTTTCAATAATATGTAAAATTTAGCAGATTTCAAGTCAAAATTGTATCGAACTTTTGCGATGTAAAAAAAAAAATTATTTGTTTTAAAACCGCTATATTTTGTACATAATTGATATTTTGACGGACCACCCTAATATACATACATATATATTTTTTGTCGTCGCACTTTACAAATTTTATTAACGGCTATAAGGTTGGACGAAAAAACGAAGTTGATTTTTTCCAAAACCAGTTGGGCTGTAGGCCCGGCGCTCCAGTCAGCCGTTTCTGAAATATATTCAAAATATTTAAATGTTACCTATACAGCTGTTTTCATATATGTACTAATTTTTCGCAGCGCTGTTCTAAAGTATTGGCATTAATTTTTAATATTAAATTTGTTGAATAGGACCCAGTCGCTTAATTAAAGGCAAAAAAAGGCAAATGTGCTGAAAAAGGCAACATCAAATGTGTACATTAAAAAAAAAAACGAAACTTCCACAAAATCCGTTCTCAGCGCATTACCCCATGTCTCCATTTTCTACTAAATGTGTCTTAACATCTGTCAAATTTCTGTTCTAACTTTTTCCCGTTTTCTCATGTGGGCAACTTGCTGTCTTAACATATCGCTTTCGAATTGGCATCAAGCCAATCAGATCGATCTGTACCCAAAGTAGATAGCGCGGTAAAATGAAAACTGAGTTGTCAAACTACAAAATGACAGCTGACGTTAAGACAGCGATGGTAAGAAATTCGGCAAGACAGATATGGTTTAACAGTAGAAATTTGCACTCTCCACCTGACATTTCTGTCTTGCCACAGCTTTTTTAACAGAATCTGTAGAAGGTGGAGACGTGGGGTTAGTTTATGTCAGTGGAGCGATTTATAGATGCTTTCACTTATGTAGAAGTAACCAACCGTTTCTTTCAAAATAAACGGCTCATATTATCGAATCTGAAATAGGTATGGCTTTACTTTGTTCGGCGTAAGATTTTGTTCTGTTTGAAGTAAACAGGCACAGGAACTAAACTCGCAGAAAACGCGCGCTATAGTTCTCAAGCAAGCATCAACTTAATTCCAGAAAAAATATAAATCATAATTTACTTAGTATGCATTTATTTTTATTTACCAATACTTAGATCTCACAACCCTGCAGTAAAATGTTGCTATTCTGCCAGTTTGGTGGTGTAAAATACAATTGCTCCGAGC
Source organism: Rhagoletis zephyria (assembly GCF_001687245.7). Taxonomy (NCBI): domain Eukaryota; kingdom Metazoa; phylum Arthropoda; class Insecta; order Diptera; family Tephritidae; genus Rhagoletis; species Rhagoletis zephyria. Next base: position 38,306 of record NW_016161453.1, on the reverse strand, counting down.
TTTTTCACCCAATCATAACTGACAGCGGAATGTGCTGCGTCTTCAATGTGGTAACCCCGAACTTCGTATATAAAGCGTTAAGTCTACATTTTTTTTTTTAAATAATTTTCTTAGATGCTCACATACATATGTAACTTTCACACATCACTTTTACTTACTGCAGTAGAGGGAACGTGAAATGTGATGCGGCTAAATGTCCACTGCCAAATGGAACTGTTGCAGTTGATTGGAGTCCGGAGCGCGGCTACCCTGCCGTATTACCAGAATCCTATAGTCCAATGCATGCAGCAGGCACGGGCGAATCGTTGGGCTTAAAACTGATGTTGGATGTTGAAAGAGATTCCTATTATTGCTCTTCTACGAATAGTGTCGGCTTCAAGATACTGCTGCATAATCCACTCGAAGTGCCTAATATGCGGGAAATTGGTCTACTACTATCGCCCGGCCATGAGACTAAAGTGCGCATTCGGGCATCTAAAACTGAATCTACGCAACATTTACGTTCGTTGAATAAGGAATCGCGTGCTTGTCTTTTCGAAGGTGAATATGTTTTGCATAATTACAAAACGTACACGCAAAGCAATTGTATGGAGGAATGTTTCAAAAAAATTTTGTTAAGATATTGTGGATGTATTACCCATTACATGTTCGATATTTATAGAAATGCATCCATATGCAGCATATACGAAGCCTCGTGTGTGGAACGAGTGCGATTGCAGTCAATGGTGTCTAGAAATGGCAGAGGCTGTGCAAATACTTGTTGGCCTGCCTGCTATGATCTCACCTATTGCCCAGACTTTTTCATCACACCACTATCAGCATCAGGATTTCATACTAAACATCAGTTGGAAAAGAGTAAAGATACATTTTATATGCTACAAAATATGGCTGTGGTAAATATTTACTTCAAAGAAAACTGGTATAGAAGCAGTAAACAGGCGGAGTATGTTGGTATAACGGAATTCTTATGTAAATGCAAGCTACTTAAAAATACTACACTGAGGGAAATAATGCATACTAAAAATTAATACTTTACTTTTCGTTTAAAAATGCTCGTTTTAAAAAAATATTTTCGTACAAAAAATTAGCACACAGAAGTACCCAAGTGAGGAAGTACATTTCTGAGTTCAATTAAATATGTATGCACCGATTTCTAGAGAGGGTCAGTGTTCAAATTCCATTGAAGGCAGCGCGCAAATTAAATATATTTTTTTTTTGTTTTATCTTGATTATTCACTTCATGGATGCTTTTTCAGAACGAACGCGGTCGTTTTAGTATGTGCGTAATTGAATTGAATATTTACCTACATACAGTACTTTCGTTGACGTTTATAGTAATATATCAATTACGTTTCTATTTGATTTTTATAATATTTTTCCCTCAGTGTACATATTGACTTAAGCGATAGCAGAGTTTTGCTAATTCTTTTTTTGTTTTTATTTGCAGCAAATATTNCTTTCGTTGACGTTTATAGTAATATATCAATTACGTTTCTATTTGATTTTCATATTTTTCCCCTCAGTGTACATATTGACTTAAGCGATAGCAGAGTTTTGCTAATTCTTTTTTTGTTTTTATTTGCAGCAAATATAGGCGGTGTTATTGGATTGTTCTTTGGTTTCAGCTTCATATCCGTGGCGGAAATCATTTTCTATTTACTACTAAAGCCCGTTCGCATGTTGATCATTCTGCTTTGGTCAAAACGTACAAAGTCCGCCAAAGTGCGAAAATTGCAAAATTTAAAGCTGTTCGAAAAGCAGTCAATGAACGACTAAAGTTTGTTAGAGCAGAAAAAAAACATATCGCAGAGAAATGGCGGAAGTGAGTACATAAAATAAAGCAAAGTGAAACTTTATGATAGCATCATCGGCGGTTTCCTACCAAAATAGTACGATCATTTCGAAACAAAATCTAAAGTGTTATAATACCAATATCCATGAATGTATTTATGTATGCACATACTTGTCAATTGCACATATGCAATTCAATCTATATAAATACTTCTATTAAAAGAAATTAATGAAACATTTTTCTTAAAGTTTTTCTTTGCTCTAGACAGGTTGGTATTGAAAATTAGACAAATTGGTTAATAATTAGGCCCACCTTCCATAGAATGATATTAACAAATAAAAAGAGTGTGTTGTCCCTATGCACGGAATAAGTGAAACGTGGTCTGAATCTTAACCTCAATAATTAAAAATGCTTCAGTTTTTCGCATAGGTTCGGCTTGGACTTATTCGCGCTACTTGAAGCAAACAGCAGAATTGCATGCGCCTATTCACCCCTGGAACAGCTCAGTTTGTATTCCGTTATTTCTAGAGCCATTTTTGTTCATAAGCCTCATTGTGGCTGCTTTTACAATGTTTTGGTTGATAGGAGGAACATGATAATTATCCCTGTAGATTGGACTGGGTTCTTCTTCATCACAGGTGCCATCGGTGTGCCATTAAAAACATTGCAAAGCGCTTCTCCTACTTACCTATATCTTAAGTGTACTCTCTATATCTTCATGTACCTTGAAATCATTTGAGTTTTGCCTTATTTTTCGTTATTATGTTCTAATAACATTCTTGGCCGCCTATTTCTCCTATTTCCTACATGAGGACTAGCTCCACGGCAATCTTTGTCATACCAGTGGATTTTTCACGTCTTTCGCAAGGCGAATAGATTAGGCGATCAAATCCCACTACTCATCTACGAGTATGCACTTTCCATACAATTCAAGCAAGTGAAGCCACTTTTCAAAACTTTTAGGTTATAGAGGTACATTAGATTTAGAAGAGGAAACAGATCACCTAGCTACCGCGACCAAAACCATCTACTGTACCAAATGTCTATTCGGCTACAGGTCATCTTCGATCCACATACTGCTCAGAAACCATTTAGGTCGTGCGCTTCTAGGTAGGGTGATCACAGGAAGCGAAATCTGGTCCTAGTGAGTGCCACACCAAGTGCTCTGCTGTATTGCCTGTTCTTCGTTGCGCAACATACACTGATTCGAGTTAACAACTCCTATGTTTGACAACTGTTTTATTACTCCTCGGTGGCTGTAAGAAAACCTATAACAATTTTTCTTTCATGCCTACTAAGGTGAAGAAGTCCTTCGGTTCTCCTTGTTGATATGTCCGCACTGAAAGACTTAGCCAGCCTGTTACCTTCCGAATTCGTCCAGTAATATTGTGCTTCGTTTTTCTTCCAGATATATTAGTTTCGCCTAACGGAGCTCCGTGGCACACCAGTAAAGGGTCCTGTTGCTATGCAATGAGTCCCTGGCAGCCCTTTTTCTGGTGAAAATATCTCCCACCTTATTTTCCATGACTCCACTACTGTGTCCCGGTACCCTTTTGAGTACGGTGACCATCCGTCCTGTATTATACGGGACAGTCCTCTTTTTTGACCAATTGGTGTGGTAATTAGTTAATTTTATACGGGACGCTAAATGTTCTGTATTTCTTTTAATGTCCTGTATTTGCCCCGTATTCGATGTTCGTTAATTCGACGCCTTAACAGCTCATTAAAATGGCATGCCTATGAAGCTGTTTTAAATAATATTGGTATATGATCGTAATTTTCTCCATTATCAGCTTTTATTTTCCAATCTGGAAGCCTTTGACTCGAAGTGAGGAATACATACAGTGACCAAAATATAAATTAGGACTATACACTTTAGCAAAGTTTGCCTATTTTTTTTGTTTATTATTTTTTTATGAAAGTAAAGCCCCTTTCCTAATAAAAACCAAATAAATCCAAATATCCGACTTTGTGCAAAAACTATGAAAATTAATTCTGCAAAGTTGCACCAAAATATCGCACTTTTTAATCAGAAAATTTAGAAAAAATTTGCTTGCAGTTTTGTATCTCATTAAAATGAGTACAATAAAGTGCGACGTGCTACTCATTTGCTTCCCTATAACAAAATTTTCGAACATACTTCCTTTGTATGAAAAAAAATGCGTAGCACCAAACAAAAAAAAAAAAAACGTTGCCAAAAATTAACGATTACTCCCAGCTACTTCAAACTTGTACTTCATTATACTAAAATTTAACGAATTTTTTGTAAAAACTGTTGTGGGGTAAAAATCTCGAGAAACGTATCGTACACATGTGTGATGCTACTACAGTGGTGCTGTTTTAAGGCTAATACATCTAGGATCGTTTAAAATGGTTTTAAGATCTTTTAGCATTTGTGGAAAAAATTCGCAAAATTATTTTTGTCCCGTATTCGGCTCCCATAAATATGGTCACCGTACATATGAGGTATACCCGGTTCCTGGAGGGGATAAGTTTTAAAAGCTGAAGACAATCCCACACCAGCTTTGAGGTGACCTCGTGCGCTTTAAGATTGAGGAGCGCCTCTCTGCTGTCCGATTGTATGCAGATGGCGCATACCGTCTTCAAAAGAGTCACAACTCAAAATTTGGCCTTTTTGAGATTATGCGCTAAAAATGTACGCAGAGCCTTTATTTAGCTTTCAGCAAAAGCTGGAGCAAATTTTTGTTATAATTTGTTTAAAAAAAAACCTAAGGTAAAGTCGCCATTGCCATATGATTTTCATGTGCTAAGAAATAGTTTTTCGCGTTTTCTGACAAACGTATTATTTTGAGTTGTGACTCTTTTAAAGACGGTGTGCGATGTGTTTGTTGGTTGCGCCCCTTTCTACATACTGCCTCAGACATAGTTAAATGGCGTACACCTCGGCCTCTGAAAACAGAATTACCTTGCCCCATACCGGTGAAAAGGTTCCGTAAACTTCTGCTTCGATGCCGTGGTCAGTCTTGGGGCCGTCATTGCCGTGTCTTGAAGTTTTGTGTAAAGTAAAAATTTTGGTTCACCCTAATGTACATTGGTAAGTAATTTACTTTTAAGAGCCCTTAAAATTATAGTTTTTTTTTGAATTCTCATGTCTGAAGACACCCAGCGTAATTAGGCAGCGATGTTTATGCTATATTTCCTTAGTAGTAATTTTATTTTATTTCACAATAATTTGGTGGTGTACACTGCAATTTTGCATTCGAATGTTAAATGGAACAAAATGACCGGTTCACTGCAATTAATGAAAAGTTCTTGATTTGCTTTTAAAGGCATACAAATTTACGTACGTACATATTTAAATACTATGTACATATGTATGTATCTCATCAACTTGCAACTTCCAATAGTACCACCTCAACTTATAACTGTTTTTATGCGCATACATATCTGCAATTATAAATTAGTTTACGAATTTCTGCTTCAGTGATAGTGCTTGGTAATAATTCATAGTGCCTTGAGAAATACTTCCTTTAATGGCTTTATTATATGGCTAGTAAAATATGCATGAATTTTCCCCTATGGGTACATACATACATACATCTATTGAAGTATCGAGACAAATATGAGCTTGATCACCCGTGCGATTGGCAATCGCAATGGAGTCGTTGAAGAAAGTGGAACATTTCAAAGAAGAGCACACTGTAGCTATGAAAAACGACGGTATAAGTAAAAAAAGTTTATTGCAAAAGAAATTTTATAAAATCAAAACTGTTCTTAAAAAAAATATAAAAGATTATTGTGAGAATACTTCGATACATGGACTAAAATA